>NC_044382.1:16434229-16735200 GCF_006542625.1 Nomascus leucogenys | reverse complement strand
ATTCATAAGTATTACCCCATGCTTTTGAATAGAACACCTATCAAGCAGCTGTTGGATGTCATGTTCTAAAATGTGGATTAGAAAAAGTCATTGATGCTGGTTTTCAAATCTTCAATTCTTTTGGATTTTTGTATGTTTATTTTATCAAATACTAAGAAATGGTATTAAAATTTCTAGCTATGTTTCCCTATTTTTCTATATTCTCCTTCAGTTTTTTCAGTTTTCAAATCATATATTTTCATCTGTTCTAGTATGTATATATATTCAACCTTATGTCTTTTAGATGAATTGATTCTTTTTATCATTATGAAATGACATTTTAATTTTCAGTAATATTTTTTATCATAAAATGTATCTTGAAAACATTGTTATTGATATTACTTTATAATTAAGACCACTCATATATTACACTATTTTTTAAATGTTGCTATTTGTATAAGATTAGTGGCTCCCAGAAATTAATATATTGTGAGATTTAATGTTGTGAGAGGATACAAAAAAATGAGTTGCTTCTTCACATCCACCTTGATTCGCTAATTTATTTAATTCATTCAATAAAGGAGACATAGTCTGTGCCAGTCTCTGTTCCTGGTGCTGACAATACAGCCGTAAAAAGCAAAAGAGATTCCCTACCCGCTGGAGCTTACATTCATCAGTAAGAGAAGCTTACCTTTTATCCATGTATACACTAGAATTATGTAAAATTCCAGCTAGAATTTAAAGGAAATGTATTCTGTTGATAATGAAATGGTCACAAATCTACTTATATTAATTCAGTTTTCTTAATAACTAGGTTTTTAGAACTGATAGCTTAAAATAAAATATTTTTTACTTTCATTTTATGAGAATGAAAGCTTTGTAAGCCAAAACTGTTAAATATCTAGGTAAACACCCACTATTATAAAATAGTTAGAAGAAAATTCTTAAAGAATAGTTATCATGAAATTAAATAGTTATTTGGACATGGCAGAAAAAGAACAAACTGTCTGGAAGTTAAGCATATAGGAAGTATCCAGATTGAGGCTGAGAGAAAAATATAAAAATGGAAAATACAAAAAATAAATGAAATGTGTTTTGTAAAGTGGTGAAAATATATCATGTACTTTTTAAACTTTGAAATAATTATGGATTCCATATGCCTTTAATCCTTTTTATTTTAAGTTTAGGTGTACAAGTGCAGGTTTGTTACATAGGTAAAATTGTGGCATCAGGGTTTGTTGTACAGATTATTTCATCACCCAGGTATTAAGCCTAGTACCCATTATTATTTTTCCTGATCCTCTTCCTCCTCCCACCCTTTACCCTCAGAAAATTCCCAGTGTGTTTTGTTCCCCTCTATATAACCTTGTGTTCTCATCATTTAGCTCCCTCTTCTAAGTGAGAATATGTGGCATTTGGTTTTCTGTTCCTGCGTTAGTTGCTAAGGATTATGGTCTCCAGCTCCATACATGTCCCTGTAAAGGACATGACCTTGTTCTTTTTTATGGCTGCATAAAATTCCGTGATGTATGTCGGAATCCCATAAAGTGAGAAGAGAGAGCATTAGTCCAGACAATTTGAAGAGCTACTGGCTAAATATTTTCTAAAACTGGTGAGATATAGCCCACATAATTTATCTCTAAATAACCCTATGTGAAAAAACAAAACAATATAAGAAAGAATAACAAAAAAGCACCTGGGTCATATTAATTAACACTTTTGAGATCTAAAAGGAAAGATACATTTTAAGTAGATAGAAGGAAAGTAAAGGACATATAACCTTCAAAGGGACTACCATGGTGGCACTCTGAAAGGATGGAAGGCAGAGGAGAGAGGATGGTGTGACAACATTCTCAATGTATGCAAACTGGAAAGTTGCTCAACTATTACAATATTATTAAAAATAGAATTTAAGACAAGTTAGTATTAAAAGCATAAGGACTTTTTCTTACTAAAATGGGACTAAATTCAACAGAGAAATGCAAAAATGCCAAATGTTTATGCACCTGACAATGTAGTTTCAAAGCACCTGACAATGTAGTTTCAAAATATATGAAGTAAAATTCATTAGAACTAAAATGAAAGATAGATCAATACACAATCACAATTGGAGATGCCAACTCATTTCTCTCAGCAACTAAAAAACAAGCAAATAAAAATCAAGGAGGCATTAAAAAGCAACAAGAATAGATTATCTACACAACATGATTTGAAAACTTGATCTATATGACAAATATAGAGTGCTGTACCTGCCCAATGCAGAATAAATACAATTTTAGTGTCTATAAAATACTTGATAAAATATACCATATGCTAGACAATAAAGAATTCTCAAATTCTCAAAATAATTATGATTAGTAATTGTGCAGAGTATATTCTCTATCCATAGAGAAATGTAGGTAAAAATATGCAACAGAAAGATAACTAAAAAATTCCATTAAATGATTGGGAAATAGGCAATACCAAATTATGTAAGCCAAGCATTAAAGAAGTCACATGGGAAATTAGAAAATATTTTAAACTAAATCATAATGTAAATACTATATATTAAAATGCTTGGAATAGAATCAAAGCAATATTTAATGAAAATGTATAGCCTTATATCTGTCAAATTAGAAAAAAATTTAAAAGTCTGAAGATCAATTATTTAAATATCTATTTCAGGAAACCATAAAGAAATTTATAAGCAGTGTACATATGAATAAAAGCAAAAATATCAATGAAATAACACAAATACATTATAGAAAATCAAACAGTCTTAATTACTTTGAAGATATTAAATATTTGCATATTTCGAAACACTCATCAAGAAAAAAGAGAGAAAACACAAATGCCAGTATTAGGAATGAAAAGAGTGATGTCACTATAAATCTTACACATAATAGAAAAATAATAAAAGCATATGATGAACAACTTAAAGCCCCAAAACCTGATTAATAACTAAAATGCATACCTTTCTTGAAAAAGAAAATTTACCAAACTTGGAAGAAAAAAAATTCTGTCAATTCCATAAGTGTTAACAAAAGTAAATTTTTAATCGAAAACATTTAGAAAGACACCTCCAGGCACAAATGGTTTCATTGGTGAATTGTTCTAAATGTTTTAGAGAAAAACAAAACCATCTTTTTTTTTTTTTTTTTTTTTGAGACGGAGTCTCACTCTGTCACCCAGGCTGGAGTGTGGTGGCGCAATCTCGGCTCACTGCAAGCTCCGCCTCCCGGGTTCATGTCATTCTCCTACCTCAGCCTCTCCGAGTAGCTGGGACTACAGGCGCCCGCCACCACACCTGGCTAAATTTTTTGTATTTTTAGTAGAGATGGGGTTTCACCATGGTCTCGATCTCCTGACCTCGTGATCCACCCGCCTCGGCCTCCCAAAGTGCTGGGATTACAAGCGTGAGCCACCGCTCCTGGCCAAAAACCATCTTTAAAAAATGTTTTCACACAATGGAAACAGTAAGTATATATGTTATCTCGTTTTATGAGGCTGGGACATTATAAGAAAAGATAATTACATGTTAATCTGTCTTATAAATACAGACCTAAGAGTGCAAAACTAAATATTTGCTAATTGAATCTAGCCATATAGACAAAATAGTATCTCACAACTCGGAAAACTAGAAATATAGGAAACAAAAATTATCTAATAAGGAATATTTATAAAATGCCTATTGTAGCCATCATATACATTGACATATTGTTGAGAACATTTTTACTTAGTTCAGTACTCAGTCTCTACTGAATTCAACATGATGAAATCCTAGGCAAAGCAATAACATAAGAAAAAATACCTGTGTAGAGGATTTGAAAAGTAGAAATAAAATTGTCATTTATTCACATATCATATTGGGGCTGGAAAAAGTTCTATAGGAATCTAATGAAAAACTTTTAGAACTAAGTCAATATCAAATAGTTACCTGGATAATAGTGTATATTTGTATGTATTAGCAAATATTAAAATGTTTTAGTTGTAGTAATATCAAAACAGTAAATCTGTAAAAATAAATTTAATCTAAAATATTGAATTTTATTCTTAAAATTTAAAGAAATCAAAATAAGTAGAGAGATATACCACATTCATATAAAATCATAATCATTAGGCAAATAGATTTTCTTTTTGGAAATTGATAAAAATTGACTATTAATAGCTAGATATAAAAGATTTATATGATACCATTAATGTAAAATTTTAATCCAGTGATATTAATATTTAATTTAAACATTCAGAATTGTGCTGCCTTTTTGGGGCATTGGATGAGGTGTATTGATTTTGATAGGGGATAAGGAAGGCTTTCGTCATGCTAGAAATAATCTTTGTCTTCATCTGGATGGAATTTTCTAGATGTACTTGTTATAAAAATCTACTAACCTTTTACGATTAAGGCAAATTATTTTTATTCAATTATATTAAATATCAATTTCTTAAAAAAGAAAAGATGTCTATCTAACTTAAATAAAACTGATATAAGCTTAACATGGAGGAAGAAAATTTGAGAAAATGACTGGAAAAATCCATGGTATTCACATCTTTTAAAGTTTCTTCAATAATAAAGGAGCAACATATTATTTCAATGGTGATGAAAATGTCAGATACACTTAACTATTTCAGTGACTTCCATGTGTCATTTTAACACTTTATGGTGAATGAGTGCATCTCTTTAGAAACTTTAAAATATCAGTAAAATATTCAATTTTATTGATGTAGATATTGGAAAGCCCCTAATTTGAATGGCCCCAATTCCTAAATATTGTTTATAATATCATTTATTATATGTATAATAAGTTATGTATACATATAATACCTATCTATATTATATAACTCTACAAATTTAAGTCTTTTAATTCTGCTCTGATAGGTCATTTTAATGAAACTGCCTGAATATTTGATAGTCAATGGAATCATGGTTTCACTTGTTGAAACTACTCACAATACTTTTTTTCCATTAGGTTCATTATATGTTACTTTTTTATTTTAAATGTTAATTTATATCATTTTATTTTTTTATTATTTTTTTTTATTATACTTTAGGTTTTAGGGTACATGTGCACAATGTGCAGGTTTGTTACATATGTATCCATGTGCCATGTTGATTTCCTGCACCCATTAACTCGTCATTTAGCATTAGGTATATCTCCTAATGCTGTCCCTCCCCCCTCCCCCCACCCCACAACAGTCCCTGGAATGTGATGTTCCCCTTCCTGTGTCCATGAGTTCTCATTGTTCAATTCCCACCTATGAGTGAGAACATGCGGTGTTTGGTTTTTTGTCCTTGCGATAGTTTACTGAGAATGATGTTTTCCGGTTTCATCCATGTCCCTACAAAGGACACGAACTCATCATTTTTTATGGCTGCATAGTATTCCATGGTGTATATGTGCCACATTTTCTTAATCCAGTCTATCGTTGTTGGACATTTGGGTTGGTTCCAACTCTTTGCTATTGTGAATAGTGCCGCAATAAACATACGTGTGCATGTGTCTTTATAGCAGCATGATTTATAGTCCTTTGGGTATATACCCAGTAATGGGATGGCTGGGTCAAATGGTATATCTAGTTCTAGATCCCTGAGGAGTCGCCACACTGACTTCCACAATGGTTGAACTAGTTTACAGTCCCACCAACAGTGTAAAAGTGTTCCTATTTCTCCACATCCTCTCCAGCACCTGTTGTTTCCTGTTTTTTTAATGATGGCCATTCTAACTGGTGTGAGATGGTATCTCACTGTGGTTTTGATTTGCATTTCTCTGATGGCCAGTGATGATGAGCATTTCTTCATGTGTTTTTTGGCTGCATAAATGTCTTCTTTTGAGAAGTGTCTGTTCATGTCCTTTGCCCACCTTTTGATGGGGTTGTTTGTTTTTTTCTTGTAAATTTGTTTGAGTTCATTGTAGATTCTGGATATTAGCCCTTTGTCAGATGAGTAGGTTGCAAAAATTTTCTCCCATTCTGTAGGTTGCCTGTTCACTCTGATGGTAGTTTCTTTTGCTGTGCAGAAGCTCTTTAGTTTAATGAGATCCCATTTGTCAATTTTGGCTTTTTGCATTAACAAAAAGCCATTGACAGCAGAAATTAAATTATACATCAGAGTAAGGATTCAAAGCATGGTGAGTATAAGCTTTTGGTTAGCTAAATACATAATTTTTACTGAAGACATTGGTCTTTCTGTCTTCTTGACAAAGTTTTAATAATACTTATTTACTTTTGTTTCAGTAAAATTAGAAGTACATAGGAGATAATAAAATCTTCCGTGGACTAAGAATGAGGAGATCTGTATTGTAAGTACGCCATACTATTACCTAACATTCAAACCTGGCTTAAAGTTATCTTAAATTTGCTGTTTAGAATCCTTCTTTTGAAAAAGATTTTGTCAGCCTTAATTATACCACAGTGACCTTAAGGTCAACTGAAGTGAAGTGAGGGAATAGGCAAGACAAGTGTAATGTCAGATTAGGGTTGCAAAATTGCTCCCAACTTGAAGTAGTACCCAGAAGCGCTAGGAAAAGCGCTTTACTTTTTTTTAAAAAATTATACTTTAAGTTCTAGGATACATGTGCAGAACGTGCAGGTTTGTTGCATAGGTGTACATGTGCCATGGTGGTTTGCTGCACCCTTCAATCCGTCATCTACACTAGGTATTTTTCCTAATGCTATCCTTCCCCTAGCCCCCCACCCCCTGACAGGCCTCAGTGTGTGATGTTCCCCTCCCCATGCCCATGTGTTCTCATTGTTCAACTCCTATTTATGAGTGAAAACATGCAGTGTTTGGTTTTCTATTCTTGTGTTAGTTTGCTGAGAATGATGGTTTCCGGCTTCATTCATGTCCCTGCAAAGGACAGGAACTCATTCTTTTTTATGTCTGCATGGTATTCCATGGTGTATATGTGCCACATTTTGTTTATCCAGTCTATCATTGATGGGCATTTGGGTTGGTTCCAAGCCTTTACTATTGTGAATACTGCTGCAATAAACATAGGTGTGCATGTGTCTTTATAGTAGAATGATTTATAATCCTTTGGGTATATACCCAGTAATGGGATTGCTGGGTCAAATGGTATTTCTGGTTCTAGATCCTTGAGGAATCACCACACTGTCTTCCACAATAGTTGAACTAATTTACAGTCCCACCAACAGTGTAAAAGCATTCCCCTTTCTCCACATCCTCTCCAGCATCTGTTGTTCCCTGATTTTTTAATGATTGCCATGAAATACTACTCAGCAATTAAAAAGAACAAACTATTGATACAAGCAACAGCTCAGATGAATTCCCCAGAATTTATAGAGAATGAAACAGCCAGTCTAAAAGGTTACATACTGTATGATTTCATTTATGTAACTTTCTTCAAATAACACAATTGTAAAGATGGAGATTAGTGGTTGCCAGGGGTAAGGAATGACGCAAGGTAGAGGGACAGTGGTGAACATGTAACGGGAAACGAGAGCCTGTTAGTGACAGAACTGCTCTGTATCTTGACTGTATCAATGTCAATATGCTTGTTGTGACATTATATTATGTTACCATTGGAGGAAATTGGGTAAAGGGTACACAGGATTTTTTTGTATCTGTATTATTTGTGAATCTATTATTATGTCAAAGTAAAAAGTTTAATTTAAAAAAAATACAAAAAAATTAGCTGGCCATGGTGGTGGGTGCCTGTAGTCCCAGCTACTCAGGAGGCGGAGGCAGGAGAATGGCATGAACCCAGGAAGTGGAGCTTGCAGTGAGCCAAGATTGCGCCACTGCACTCCATCCTGGGTGACAGAGTGAGACACTGTCTCAAAAAAAAAAGAAAAGAAAAGAAAAGAAAACAACACAGGCTCTGGAACATGCCTGAGTTCAAAACTCATTCCTGCCACTTATGAACCTAATGTTTGGTACAGTTAATCTCACAGTGTCTAAACCTATAAACTGGGGAAATAATAGTGACCACTTGAGAGGATAATGATTATATTACTTAATGCACGTTGCATGCTTAAAACAGTGCATTTTGCATGTGAATTACTCCGTACTAGCGATTTTGATTAGCTAGTAAAGTAGACTTGGTTTTGAAAATTGTTTGCATGTTTATGTGTTAATTGCAGTCTATGTTGTGATATTAAGAAAATTAACTATTAAATAATTCTATAAAGCAAGTGCTTTGCATCTATTTCTTTATCACTCTTTGTTTCAAATATATTAGATTTCAAATATCCATCTTAAATAAAAGAAATGTGCACCTAAAAATTTCATAATTTAAATCCTGCAGGATTCACGTGATCCACTGGTTGGTCACTGATTTTTCTTGTCTGCCTCTGGACGATTTCTACACCTGCTCTCATACATATTCTCAGCTTGGATCTCTGACAGCCTCCTTCTCTTTTTTTGGTCCTGCTTTGAATTAGGTTTTCTTATATTTACAACGGAGATAATGAATCTGGGGCCTAGTCATCTCAAGAAGATATTCACAAGGCCTTTTGAAAGAACATGGCTCTCTTTGTAATCCATATTCCTATAAAGAAATAATATTGTTCTATCATGTTCATAAACACCTACCCAAATCATAAATACAGATGACATGTAAGTCATAATCCTTTCGTCCAAGGCTTACACTCACAGGACTCATTTTCTTTTGGCATTTGCTTCATGCCCCATAAAGTTTTAAAATCAATATTTAAAAGCCTCCTTTAATCAGATTTTATATGGCCTTTGTCCTTACAAAAATGTTGGCCGCTTTACATTGTACTAGAGTCTAGCTTTGTCATTCAAACTTCAGACTATGAAATTGGTTTAATTACATAGCTAAAGAATCCATAATCTGCCTAAACTTTGCAGAGAAATTCTCTGCTTTGGTATTAAAACAAGAAAGTCAATTTATGATAACAAGCCAAACAGATTATAGAACCATTTATTCTATAATTTTTCACTTTCTACTTTTTTATTGGGCTCTGGAAATTATTTTCATTGTGGATAATTCTTAGAGAAGAACCTTATAAATTCACATTACACTGTAATTAATAACAAAAACTTAATGCCAGTTTTTGGTTTTGTATCATCTGAGATAAAAGTAGAAGCAAAAATCTCCTGTCTTCTTGATTGCTAAAGATATTTCAAACCATGGCTAAAAATAACTTCATACAATCAAGTTTGACCTTTTAATATTCATAGGGGTTTTATGGCATCTTTTTATTTCTCTGTTTCAGGAACCAACTGTTCTTTAAAAAATGGAAAATAAGATTTAACTCTTAAAATATTTCAGAGTAAACTTTCCTGGATTTAAAATTCTATTTATTTTTACTTTTTTTTTTCCTTTTAGGTATTTCAAAATACTTTTCATTTCAGTGTAATCGTTATATATATTCATTCCTTAAGGTCAAAAAGCTGATACACACTGCCTAATAGTTGAAAATGAACTAGAATTCCCATAAAAAGAATGTATACTTAGTGGTTAATAAATGAAACAAAATATTTGTTTTATGTTTAAAAAGTCAATCATAGAGCCGTAATGTAAATACCACATAAGAAATAGCATTCAATGCATTTGGTGAACATAAGTCATCGCTTAGGTCAATAAATACATCTGTTTTTCTGGGATTGTTGATACTTCCTTTTCCTTTATAAAAAAATCAGTGCTGTTTTATTTTGTCCTTTCTAGATGAGCATTCTATCACCCTCATGGATATTTCTAATTTATTTTAAAAATAAAGGACTCTCATGTTAGATAATTTCATAAACTGTAAAAGACTTAGAGCTAATGTGGACCTCTGAGGAAATTAAGATCAGTTACTCTGGATAATTTAACCAAGACACTGTTTCATAAAACACTGTCTTTCTAATTCTTACAAAAACAGAATCCAAAACCAGAGAGATTTAGTTTTCAGACTTTTAAAGAAACAAATCTACATAAATAAAAATTAAATTTTAGTATTTCTCTGTTACTAGATTAGGCATAAAATATTAGATATATTGTTGTCAAAGTTGGAAGAACAATGGAATAGTCTGACTTAAATGCATATCTTATTTGATAAAGTATGAAATCTTTGGTGGTTGACTTTACGTTTATTGTAAAATTATTCATGGACTTGTTTCAAAACACAGTCTTTGGAATATAGAGTTTGACCTGGGTTTGAGTCCCAATATCACCACTCTAAATTACTGGGAAAATCCTTTAATTACAATTAGCCTCAGGATTTCTCATCTGCAAAACAAGGACAATAATACATTATATACATCATAGGGTAGTTATTTGATTAAAGGGTAGTTATTTGACTATCTCATAGGTTGTTATGAGATGATGCACATAAAGTACCCAGCACAGTACCTGGTGTATAGAAAGTGTTCATTAACATTTGTTAGCTATTATTGGTATTATTACACGCAGGCAGTTGTTATGAACGTTAGTGACTACCACAAAGATAAACAAATTGGACTTCTGAATACTACTGGTACAGATAGCAGGTATACGTGTGTGTTGGGGGTGGAGGACAGCTTTCTCCTCTTGTGTCAGTAGTTCATTCATCAAATACAATTCAACAAAATGCAACCATCCACAATTATTTCCTGTTAATATACAAATATTGATTAGCAACTGTCATCTACATAGTATCTACTGTATAATATATAAAGAGCCAGTGGGTAACATTTTAGGAGTATAAGGAATGGATGGTCTATGTTCTTAAATAATTTTTATTTTGGCTGAATTAAAGAAGACTAATTCCTACAGGTCATTCATACACAACATAATGGACTATCAACTCAAAGGTTAAATATCATAGCAAAAGTGTTGATGTGGTGTAGTGTATTGGCAAGAATTTCTCCAACTGCAAGTGACATCAACTCAAATTAGATGAAACAGAAACGTGAAAGTATTAGCTTGTATAAATAAAAGATTCCGGGCAAATTTTAGACCTGGCTGGTTCCTGGGAGTCAAACAATTTCATCAGTTATCAGTTTCTTTCTATTTCTCCATTCCATTTTCTTTTTTGCTAACTTCGTTTTCATGGAGGTCCTCATTGTAAACTGGCAAAATAGTTGCCCTCCCTTGACTCACAGACTCAAAATATAGCAAGTAAAAGTCAAAATGTATCTCATTGATCTCAAGCCTCATGCCAATCCTGAAATAATCACTGTGGACAAGGAGATAATGGTACATCATCAGGTCTCTTCCACGCCCTTCTAGAACTGAAGAACTGAACATAAGCATTTATCATGGTGGAGGAGGCATTTTCGAAAACAAAATTTTTGTGCTAATATCTGTGCATATATATGTACTTTAAACAAACAAACTTGAAAATAATTGGCAAACATCATAACACTTCTTCTTTAAATGCTTCAGTGTGCATTGCCTAATAATAAAAATCATTTTCTACTCAACATTCTGTTACCAAGTCTAACATATTAATAAAATTCCATATCATCTAATACAGAGCTCATATTGAAATTTTCTCAAGTATTCAGAAAATGGGCTGATTTGTGATGAAGTTTACTGAGGTTGAGGTGGTGAAGACTGAGATGTCTTCAAAGACTTGTGTCATTTTGTGTTATTCTCTGAATCAAAGGCATTGAAATTTCCTAGAATGACCTAGACTATTTAATACCTATGAATTATTCCTTTCTCCAATAGTTCAGATGAATAATAAAATTACACGAAAATTCCTACATCTTATTTTGGGGAAACAAAACATATTCAGAAATAGATAAAATGTGGATTCTTCAAATGACCCAGTTTAATAGACAATAATGTTGAAGTGACTAAATTTGGACCCTGCAGATAGATGGACAGATAAATGCATAGACAGATAGATGATAGATAGATAGATAGATAGACATCAGCATAGATAAGGATTAATCTGCAATCTATACAATTTGCAGAAACAAATTTTAAATATATTCATCAAGCAAAGTGGGGAGTGGGAGAGAAGGATTGATACTGGAATGTGCAGGGTAAGCACTAAATTCAGAAACAGCTTAATCCATGTTCGAACAATATTGTGGGTTTCTGCCTCTTTTCTCTATACCCATCCATCATTCAGCTGGCTTTCCCTGACTTGTGTTAGATGCACTTTCTTTCAGGCTTTCTCTATGAGGTGGCTCCTGGCAGTCCAAAGTTACATCCTCACTACCTCAAGGACAAACAGGAATCAGAGACAAATGATTTTTTAATCATCTCAACAAAAATCCCATGAGTACGTTGTCTGCATCATTAGTTCTGGTTTGTGTACCTACATGACCATGCCTGAAGTAAGCACACTGTGTGTATGAGGGAGGGAAATGAGAGAGGGTTACAATGCCTTAAATTGGTCAACTCTGATACTCCTAATGCTAGAGGCGAATTCAGCACCACCACAAATAAACCAAGTGAATTTTTATGAAGGAAAGGTTTCTCCCACTATTGTATCAAAAAAAGGTTATATAGATGCCTGGAGTCTTCCAAAACAGATGCCCATTATACTGATGAAGGCAGGTTTGACTCCAAATTACCAGTTCTTATCGTAGAAACCCTAGCACTATTCCAATAATTTCAGTCAAATCTTCTTCAGCAACAGCTACTTAGTAACTAAACTCTAAATTGCTTTCCAGTGAGCTTTCAATATTTTAAACTACTTAGGTAAATATTATAATCTTCATATTGCAGATGAGGAAACTGGAGCGTATCTGGGGTTTGTGAATGGCTATAGGGCAAATAGAATGAGGAAAAAGTATACAAAGTCATGTCTATGTAATATAATTACCTTACCAATTTAATGAAATCATTCAGCATTCTCTTAAGTCATGAGCCATAAAGTCCATGTCCTATAAGAGCAAGAAAGATAATATAAATTCATGGAGTGAGCAGGGTAGTGATGAACAAAGTCATGAGTCTGCATATCTTCTCCAAAGGGGACAGCTTCTACTCACTGCCAAATAGTTGTTATCATGCAAAAATTCAGGCCATGTATGCCTGATCTTCTCATTTTTTAAAAAGAGGCTGACTGTCTGATGGGTTGTGTGAAATATCCTCGTGTTTAAAACTCAAAATCTAATTTATTAAAAAACAAAATGCAACTCTGTGGGCCACAAAAAAACATTTCACATGCCATCCATATATAGCCTGCTATTTCCAATAGCTCAAGACTCTGGCTCCCACTCAATGTCAACACTGCAGAATTAAGTATGTTTACTCCACCTTTCTCAACCCACTGTTCTGAGAATGAATAAATTCACAGGAGCATTGTACTGTTTATTGGCTAAATGAGCTGCATACATTAATCTTGTTCTTGATCGTTTTTCTTTGTCCTCCACTTTCTTTGATGCATTGTTATTATATCTCCAAAAATTGTGGGGTAAAGTGGAAGAAGAGGCAGAGAGTATAGAAAAAATTAGGAAGATGATCAGAAAGATTCCATCTAGTTAATATGCAGATAAAAGAGGGCAATAATTTGAAAAAAAAAGTTTCAGACATAGAATCAAAAGTATTTAAGTCCTTTGGATAGTTAAGAGAAAGGAACAGTAGGGTGTATTTGTCTATTTTCACACTGCTGATAAAGACATAGCTGAGACTGGGCAATTTACAAGAAAAAAAAAAAAGAGGTTTAATTGGACTTATGGTTCCACAAGGATGAGGAGGCCTCACAATCATAGTGGAAGGCAAGGAGGAGCAAGTCACATCTTACATGGCTGGCAGCAGGAAAAGAGAGCTTGTACAGGAAATTCCCCCCTTATAGTAACCATCAGATGTCATGAGACTTACTCTGTATTATGAGAACAACATGGGAAAGACCTGCCCATATGATTCAATTACCTCCCACCGGATCTCTGCCACAAGATGTGGGAATTCAAGATGAGATTAAAGTGGGGACACAGCCAAACCATATCATTCTGCCCTGGCCCTCTCAAATCTCATGTACTCACATTTAAAAATGAATCATGCCTTCCCAAAAGTCCCCCAAAGTCTTAACTCATTTCAGCATTAATTCTAAAGTCCACAAGTCCAAAGTCTCATCTGAGACAAGGCAAGTCCCTTCTGCCTATGAGCCTGTAAAATCAAAAACAAGTTAGTTACTTCCTAGATACAATGGAGGTACAGGCATTGAATAAATACAGCCATTCCAAATGGGAGCCATTGGACAAAACAAAGGGGCTACAGGCCCTACGCATGTCTGAAATTCAGTGGGACAATCAAATCTTAAAGATCCAAAATGATCTCCTTTGACTCCATGTCTCATATCCACATCACAGTGATGCAACAGGTGGGCTCCCATGGTTGTGGGCAGCTCCCTGTGGCTTTGCAGGTTATAGCCCCTCTCCTGGCTGCTTTCATAGCTGGCATTGAGGTCTGTGGCTTTTCCAGGAGCAGAGTGCAAGCTATCAGTGGATCTACCATTCTGGTGTCTAGAGGACTGTGGCCCTCTTCTCACAGCTGCACTAGTCAGTGCCCCAGTAGGGACTCTGTGTTGGGGCTCCCACCCCACATTTCCCTTCCACACTGCCCTCACAGAGGTTCTCCAGAAGACCCTGCCCCTGCAGCAAACTTCTGCCTGGGCATCCATGCATTTCCATATTGCCCAGTCTCGGGTAAGTCTTTATCAGGTGAAATCTAGGTGGAGGTTACCAAACCCCATTTCTTGACTTCTGTGAACTCACAGGCTCAACACCACATGGAAGCTGCCAAACTTTGGGGCTTCCATCCTCTGAAGCAATAGCCCAAGCTGTACCTTGGCCCCTTTTAGTCATGACTGGAGTGGCTGGGATGCAGGGCACCAAGTTCCTAGACTGCACACAGCATGGGGACCCTGGGCCAGGTCCAAGAAACCATTTTCTCCTAGGCCTCCAGGTTTGTGATGGGAGGCCTGCTGTGAAGACCTCTGACATGCCCTGAGGATATTTTCCCTGTTGTTTTGGAGATTAACATTCTGCTTCTCATTACTTGTGCAAATTTCTGCAGCCAGCTTGACCTTCTCCTCAGAAAATGGAATTTTCTTTTCTATCACATTGTCAGGCTGCAAATTTTCTGAACGTTTATGTTCTGATTCCCTTACAAAACTGAGTGCCTTTAACAGCATCCAAGTCACCTCTTGAATGCTTTGCTGCTTAGAAAATTCTTCCACTAGATATCCTAAATCATCTCACTCAAGTTCAAAGTTCCAAAAATCTCTAGGGCAGGGGGAAAATGTCACCAGTCTCTTTGCTAAAATATAAAGAGTCACCTTTGCTCCAGTTCCCAAAAACTTCCTCATTTCCATCTGAGACCACCTCAGCCTAGACTTTATTTTGCATATCACTATTAGCATTTTGGGGAAAGCCATTGAATAAGTATCTAGGAGGTTCCAAACTTTCCCATATCATCCTGTCTTTCTGAATCCTCCAAACTGTTCCAACCCCTGCCTGTTAGCTAGTTCCAAAGCTGCTTCCACATTTTTGCTTATCTTTTCAGCAGCACCCCACTCTACTGGTGCCAATTTACTGTATTAGTCCATTTTCACACTGCTGATAAAGACATACCCAAGACTGGGCAATTTACAAAACAAAGAGGTTTAATTGGTCTTACGGTTCCATATGGCTGGGGAAGCCTCACAATCATGGCGGAAGGCAAGGAGGAGCGAGTCACAGCTTACGTGGATGGTGGCAGGCAAAGAGACCTTGTGCAAGGAAAACTCCCCCTTACAATAACCATCAGATTTGTGAGACTCACCCACTCTCATGAGAATAGCATGGGCAAGATCTGCCCCAATGATTCAATTATCTCTTACTGGGTCCCTGTCACAACACATGGGAATTCAAGATCAGATTTGGGTAGGGCCACAGCCAAACCATATCACAGGGATTTCCCTGATTTTTACTTCATAAAAATATTAAGGTCAGGAGGGCTTGTTCAAATCCCTGATTGATGACAGAGATGTACCTAGAACAACCCAGACATTGTTGTGACTTCCAGCTATCAGTTGTCTATCTCTTTCAAATCCCCAGAGATACTCAGGTTCTCTCTCTCTCTTTTAGTCTCTCTCTCTCTCACTCTTTCTCTCTCTCTATGAATGTGTGTGTGTGTATTACACAGTGAGGTGACAAACGGATAGAGACATGCTGCTTATATTTGTGCCTGATCATATGAAAATATTAAAATGTGGAAAGGAGAATTGATGTTGAGCATAAAACATAGGTAAAACAAAACCAAAAAGAATAGATATCATTCTTTCAGTAATAAAATTCATTGTTCTTCTAAACATTCCAAAAGTACTTTAAGGAAAGATCTGAATGCCTGTCTATCGGTCTATCTTTCTATCTCTCTACCTCCCTCCCTTTCTTTGATCACCTAGAATACAGGAGCATGCCTGTAATATTTTCTCAAATAATTTATTTTTCCTTTCTTTCATTTGAGTAGGAAGGTTTTGCCTACAACTTGGTTTCAATTTCCCTACATTTTCTCCCACACATCACTTTTGTCAGAGTCATATTAGCCTTTCTCTTTTTGTTCCTGGAACATGCCAAATTATTTTTCACTTGCTCTTTTTACTGCCTGAAATGTACCTTCCTCAAAATTTCACAGGCTTATTTCTCCCTATTCAGACACCAGCTAAAATGCCCATTACTATTCAGTCTGAAGTAAGTCCAGTCAAAGATTCTGTCCCTAATATTATCTTAAAACAATCATCCTATAGATTTATTGCTTTTGTTGTTTGTCTCTTCCACAAGATGGAAAGCTCTATTTGAGAAGTTCTTATCTGTCAATGGCACAATAGCATCCCCAAATCTAGAAGAGTGACTGACACATTGGTGGTGCAAAGGTCCACATCTTTACATCTTCTCCATAAGTGTTCGAGAAACAGAGAGGGGTAAAAAAGAGAAAAAAGGAGTGGCAGATGAAGGTCAAAGTATTATCTACATCACTGGCTATAGTATAGTGTGAGAAACAAATAGGTCAACCAATTAGCACGAGAATTAGGCTGACTTTCTCTCCCCGTCTCAGTCAATATCACCTGGGTCAGGCCTGATGCAGAAAAATATACTGCCGGAGGATCAAATGAGAATTCATGACTTACAATGAAAAAAAAAGGAGCTAAACTGAGACTGACCAGTTTATTCTTCTGGTATCAGATGAGATCACTCTGCTGTCCTAGAGGGTCACTATGTCAAGAGGTGGAGAGAAGCCAATAGGTACATTACCTGACCTCCTTTCACCTGGAAAGAAGTGTCTCAAGACAGAAAGTAGTCATATCTCCTAAATACGAATCAATAAATATTCTTTTTTCGTGAACTCATTACAGATGACAAAATGGAGATGCTGTGGGGTTAAAAGAGATTTTCCCCCAGATTTAAAGCAGGTGTCCTGTTTTCTAGTCCAGTATTTTCATACAACACTGTAATAAAGTATTTTTGAATTTGAAGCTTATTGGTGGCCAGCAAAGGCCACAGGAACTAATAATGAGGCATCAATGAAAGAAAACAGATATGTCCTGAAATTGTAATAGGGGACATGAGACCAGTGTTTACATTCCAAGCACCCATCAGTTTGGGATCTAAGAGCCGGTTTCCTCTGCTCATTGGCTGCTCATTTTCCATGAGTCTCCACTATTAAAAGAAGACAAATAAGCCGTGGACAGAAACTAATTTATCAACATTCAATTAAACTACGATGCACTTACATTTTTTCCCCCTAAGAGAGTGCAATTAGCCCCCTTTGAAAATTTATTCCTGCTCCAAGAGAATAGCAGAACCTCTGAAAATGGATGTTGAAAGCAAAAATGTTTTGAAGAAAGTCTCCTCACCCTTTCTTAACCATCTAGCATTTCAGTTTTCCCTGTTTAGGCCCAGCTTCCCCTTGTTTGGTCCCCGATGCCTCCCTAAGATAATTCCCTGCATGTCTTTGTTTTTTTCTAGTAGTAATTTTCTTCTTATTGTTCACAGAGGCACCTAGGCTAAGATCTAAGAATGTATAGAGTCAGAAGTGTACCCTAGAAGTCACCCTGGCTTTGGAGGACAAAGTTCTGATTTCTAGTTCTTCGTTTTATAACTCTGGGAAATTTGTTTCACTCTCTCTGGGCTTCAAGGCCCTTATTTTTAATTTGAAGTACTGGATTTCAGTTAGCAATAGAACACTTGAAACATTTTTCTCATCAAACTCTTAAATAAAAAGCAATAAAAATTTGCAACTTCTCTGTTTAAAGTAGAAAGAGGTTGTGGGGGAAAGGGCAAAAACCAAAGGAACTCCTTCTCAGGCCCTTAGATGTACAGGGAACAAGCCATTGAACTAAACAATGTCTGATATTCCTTGCATTTCTAATAACTCTGATTCTTTTTAGTGAAGTATAGTCTGTAGTTATCAGATAGATGTAAGTTTGAATTCAAGTATCTGTGTGACCCTTGGACATTTACTTAACCTCTCCATGCAGATAGTTTCCTCTTTTGCAAACAGGGGATGTTAAAATACAATACTCTGTTTTTCAAACAAATGTTGGTAGAATACATTTGCTGAGACTTCCTTATCTCAACAATATCTTAGCATTTTTTCTGTATAAATCTTCCTCATCTTTGTAACTGCTCCAAACTATTCAAGAGCATTAATCAAACATAATTACCCTTTGCCTTTCTACTGAAATTTAGAATTTTACCATATTTTTTTCTATTGTAAATAATCTTGCAATGAATATCTGTATGTATATCTCCTTCCAGATGTAAAAGATATCTGGGTTATTCATACATGTTGTTCTTTAATTCTTCCCAAAGCTCCAAGTGTTAGACAGCAATATAATTTTCTATTTGAGAATTGGGACTCAAACTCAGTTTTTTTCAGACTTCTAGAATATACAACTTTAAAAGAGTTACACCTCTAATAGTGAAATAATCATACTGTGGTCCCTCGCCCCCTGTAGTATTGGAGAAGACCAGATCTATGGCAGCCGTTTAGTGACTTTTTGGAAAACTTGCAAATTCCAATTGCAGGATGAATTTGAGTTCTGGAGTTTTAACAAGGACAGGCAAAAATTCAGCATTTGTGGTTGGGCACGATTGCTCTTACCTGTAATCTCAACATTTTGGGAGACTGAGGTGGGCAGATCACCTGAGGTCAGGAGTTCAAGATTAGCATGGGCAACACGGCGAAATCCAGTCTCTACTAAAAATACAAATATCAGCTGGGGGTGGTGGTGCATGCCTGTAATCCCAGCTCGTGGGGTTGAGGCAGGAGAATGGATTGAACCCCAGAAGTGCAGGTCTAAGTGAGCTGAGATTGGGCCACTGCACATGCCACATGCCTGGGCAACATTTTGAGAGCTAGCCATATGTAGAAAGCTGAAACTGGATCCCTTCCTTACACCTTATACAAAAATTAATTCAAGATGGATTAAAGACTTACATGTTAGACCTAAAACCATAAAAACACTAGAAGAAAATCTAGGCAATACCATTCAGGACATAGGCATTCATATCTAAAACACCAAAAGCAATGGCAACAAAAGCCAAAATTGACAAATGGGATCTAATTAAACTAAAGAGCTTCTGCACAGCAAAAGAAACCACCATCAGAGTGAACAGCCAACTTACAGAATGGGAGAAAATTTTTGCAACCTACTCATCTGACAAAAGGCTAATATCCAGAATCTACAATGAACTCAAATAAATTTACAAGAAAAAAACAAACAACCCCATCAAAAAGTGGGCAAAGGATATGAGCAGACACTTCGCAAAAGAAGACATTTATGCAGCCAAAAAAGACATGAAAAAATGCTCATCATCACTGGCCATCAGAGAAATGCAAATCAAAACCACAGTGAGACACCATCTCACACCAGTTAGAATGGCCATCATTAAAAAGTTGGGAAACAACAGGTGCTGGAGAGGATGTGGAGAAATAGGAACACTTTTACACTGTTGGTGGGACTGTAAACTAGTTCAACCATTGTGGAAGTCAGTGTGGTGATTCCTCAGGGATCTAGAACTAGAAATACCATTTGACCCAGCCATCCCATTACTGAGTATATACCCAAAGGATTATAAATCATGCTGCTATAAAGACACATGCACACGTATGTTTATTGTGGCACTATTCACAATAGCGAAGACTTGGAACCAACCCAAATGTCCAACAATGATAGACTGGATTAAGAAAATGTGGCACATACACACCATGGAATACTATGCAGTCATAAAAAATGATGAGTTCATGTCCTTTGTAGGGACATGGATGAAACTGGAAACCATCATTCTCAGAAAACTATCCCAAGGACAAAAAACCGAACACCGCAAGTTCTCACTCATAGGTGGGAATTGAACAATGAGAACACATGGACACAGGAAGGGGAACATCACATACCGGGGACTGTTGTGGGGTGGGGGGAGGGGGGAGGGATAGCATTAGGAGATATACCTAATGTTAAATGACGAGTTAATGGGTGCAGCACACCAACATGGCACATGTATACATATGTAACAAACCTGCATGTTGTGCACATGTACCCTAAAACTTAAAATATAATAATAATAAGTTTCAACATATTAAAAAAAAAAAGTTTAGCATTTGTTTATCTATCCATTGTTGGAGGGGAAAAAAGAAACCAACATCACCACCTGGAACAACTTCTGAGTTAAGAGATGGGCCAAACAATCTGAGTGTAATTTACTCAATTATTTTTAATTCCACATAAGGCACTGACCATTTGGCATTTGGCAAGAGAAGAAAAATTCATTCACATAACTCTTGGGAAATGTTAGGAATCTGAAGAACATTACAAACCACGAAGCCAGTATTCTGCATAGTTGAAATAATATACCTGCTAACTCAGTTTCTCACCCTGGATCCTACCAGCAACTGACACCAATTCTCTTACTATCAAAATTGCTGCAGTCACTTTTCAAGTGGTCTTCATCATGGAACTAGTCCTTTCCTAGACAAAGAGTACTAAAGCAACAATAAAGTCGAAGCTCAGAGCAAAAACCAAAACAAAACCACTCAAGCAAACAAACATGGCTCCAGTGCATACCCGTCTCTAGTGGGGATCCTGACTCTCATCCATATGAACCTCAAATCTCCTTAAATATTATTTATAGCTTACTGTCTCATCCCTACTTTACTACTTATCATTTGATTTTATCCATACCCTCAAATAAGGAAAACAAATCTTATAGTCAATTATTTATCCAGCTTACACACATCCCATCATTTCCAACTTTTGCAGAGTTACCTTGTTGCATCCTTTCCTTCCATTTCACTTTACCCACCATTCTCTAGGATGTTGTTATCTCATGACTGGATAGTCAACATTAGTCTGTCATCAAACTTTATTTTAGTCTTCTCTTTTTGTAGAATATTCTAATAATCAAAATGAAATTCCTGGGATATATCATAAAGTATATATTGTTACGAAGATCCTAAAACACCCTGCTGACTGCAATAAACAATCCTATTTACTTTCAAGTTCCTTTATTCTAGGACATAATTGGCTGTCTTTGTTCTCATATAAATCCTCAAAATGAGTCTAGCTTTCCTGTCTTCGGTCCACACTTTTTTATTTTATTCTCATTTTTTTTTTTTTGTAAATCCAGAGCATCCCCTCATGTTAAATATAAAAAGAAATAACCCTCAAGCTTTGTATTGAGCAAAGTGAGGGAAGAAAATACATAGTGAAGTTACAAAGTGCTTAACTTCAGAATAGTGCTGCAATAAACATGGGAGTGCAGATACCTCTTCAATATACTGATTTCCTTTCTTGTGGGTGTATACCTAGCAGTGGGATTGCTGACTTATATGGTAGCTCTATTTATCGTTTAATGAGGAGCTTCTAAACTGTTTTCCACAGTCATTGTACTAATTTACATTCCCACTAACAGTGAATGTACCCTAAAACTTAAAGTATAATAATAATAATAATAAAGAGGATTCCCTTTTCTAAACATCCTTGCCAACATTTGCTATTGCCCATGTTTTGGATAAAAGTTCTTTTAACTGCAGTGAGATGATCTCTTATTGTAGTTTTGATTTTCATTTATCTGATCATCAGTGATGTTGAGCACCTTTTCCTATACCTGTTTGCCATTTGTATGTTTTCTTTTGAGAAATGACTACTCAGATATTTTACCTGTCTTTAACTCATAAGTTAAATTTTCTCCTCTAGAGTTGTTTGAGCTCTTTATATATTCTGGCTATCAATCCCTTGTCAGATGAATAGTTTGCATATATTTTCTCCCATTCTGTGGGTTGTCTCTTCACTTTGTTGATTGTTTCTTTTGCTGAGCAGAGCTTTTCAATTTGATGTTATTCTATCTGTCTGTTTTTGCTTTGGTTGCCTGTGCTTGTGGGGTATTACTCAAGAAATCTTTTCCCAGAGCAATGTCCTGGGGAATTTCCCAAATGTTTCCTTTTTGTAGTTTCAGCCTGAGGTCTTAGATTTAAGTCTTTAATCCATTTCGAGTTTATTTTGTATATGGCAAGACATAGGTATCCAGTTTCATTCTTCTGCGTTTGGATATCATTTTCCCAGCACCATTTATTGAAGAGATTGTCCTTTCTCCAATATCTGAATAGACATTTCTCAAAATAGGACATATAAATGGCAAACAGGTATGAGAAAGTGCTCAACCTCATTGATACAACAATCTGAGAAATGCAAATCAAAATTACAATGTGATATGATCTCACTACAGTTAAAATGGCTTGTATCCAAAAGACAGGCAATAATACATGCTGGTAAGGATATGGAGCAAAGGGAACCCTTATACACTGTTGATGAAAATGTAAATTAGTAAAACTACTAGGCAGAACACTTTTGAGCTTCCTCGAAAAACTAAAAAGAGCTACCCTACGATCCAGCAATCCCACTGCTGGGTATATACCCCCCAAAAAGGAAATCAGTATATCGAAGAGATATCTGCACTCCCATATTCATTGCAGCTCTGTACACAATAGCTAAGATTTGGAAGCAACCTAAGTGTCCATCAACAAATGAATGGACAAAGAAAATGTGGCACATATACACAATGGTGCACTATTTATCCATAAAATATTTGAGATACTGTTATTTACAAAAACATGGATGGAAATTCTGGCCATTATGTTAACTTAAATAAGCCAGGCACAGAAAGACAAACTTCACATGTTCTTACTGATTTGCGGGAACTAAAAATTAAAACAATTGAACTCATGAAGATCTGAGGACAATGGTTACCAGAGGCTGGGAAAGGTAGTTGGAGGTTTACAGGGAAAGTGCGGATGGTTAACGGGTACAAAAAGTAGTTATATAGAATTAATATGATCTAGTATTTGAAAGCACAACAGTCAATAATAATTTAATTGTGAATTTCAAAATAACTGAAAGAGTATAATTGGATGGTTAGTAACACAAAATATAAATGCTTGAGGTGATGAATGCCACATTTACCCTGATATGATTATTACACATTGCATAACTGTATCAAAATATCTCATTTACTCCATAAATACATACACCTCCTATGAACCCACAAAAATTGAAAATAGAAATTTTTACAAAAAGAAAGAAAAAATGCTTATCTTGGGGAAAATGGGAGTATAGGTATCATTTTATATCATTTTTCTACTTTACTGTTTACAGTTTTTAGTGGGAAAGCATTTTTTTTATAACACAGAAAAGAAAAAACAGCCATTTTCTTACTTTGCTATCTACTCTCTTCCATCTTAGTGTTGGAATTTTTAAAAATATTTGAACATGTTGCTGCACAGAATAAATAACCGTGTTTTCCCATTTGCTTTACAGTTAGATATGGCCATGTGACTTAGTTATGGCCAATGAGATGTAAAGGGAAATAGTATATACAATTTTGAGAAAGTTGGATCATTTGGAGCTAAAATGGGCTGGAAAAAAAGGGACCTTTTTCTTCTATCTTCCATCTTTCCTTGTCAAGTAATGATATTTTAGAATTCCCACAAACATTTTGGATTATGAAGTGAACTTGAAAATGGAAGCACTAAAGAGAGTGATGGAGCAGAATAATAGGAGCCCGGGGCCCTGAATCACAGCATGGAGCCTTCTTATCTGCTTTGGCTTATCTACCTCCAGACTTCTCTTTTTCCAGAGATGGAAAAAAAAGTTGACCTTGTTTAGGTGATCATTGCTCCAGTTATTGCTTGTTGTATATGCAGAGAAGCCTAAACCTAACTAATGCAGGGAGGTAAAAAATAAATCATCATAATGTTGTTAATAATTTAAAGCAATACAATTTATGATCACATAAATCAGCACACAAAAGATTTACATAAGTTATTTGTAAGAAGAAAGAGCTAATTATTCAGTCCTGGGACTCCTAGCTTCCAATGTCAAATCCACCTTTCACAGAAGTATGAATTTGCTGCATCTATTGAATCTCAGTGTCTTATTCAATATAATAGGGTGTGCAGTTCCCACACTGATCTCTATCTCCTGGCCTTCGTTCTCTTGTGTATTCCTCCCCTTGAGTACAGACTGAAATTATTGTTTCTATTCTGTTCTAATTTATATCTGCATTTGTATATGTAGAGAAGCCAAAATCTAAGAAATGAGCTTTTGTTACGTTTAGGAATATACAACAAGCAACAACTACAGCAACAATCACCTAAATAAGATCAACTTCTGATATTAGGTTATAAAAGACCATCATTTCCATCTTTCACTTGCTTGCTCTTTCTCTCTCGCTCTTTCTCTCTTTCCCTCCCTCCCTCATTCTCCTTGGCTCCGTTGCCATGAAGAAGCCAGCTGCTATATCCTGAGCAGCCCTGTGGAGAAGCCCATACTTCATGGCTGAGATCTGAAGCTGTCAGTTCAGCAGCCAGTAAAAAAACTGAAGCCTAATAATCACGTGTGTGACCTTAGTGGATCCTTTGGACTCACTTAAGTCTTGATATGTCTGCAGCTCTCGCTAACAGCTTGTGTGAAACCTCATTAGAGACTCTGAGTCACAGAAATCCAGGCAAACCACTTCCAAATTTCTGACCACAGAAAATGTGAGAATATAAATCTTGGTTGTTTTCAGTCATTAAGTTTTGGAGTAATTTGTTATTCAGCAAAACGTAGTTTAATTGTATTACACAGAGGTATAAGTATCTCCTCATAGGTATTTATTTATTGAGCCCAGGTGTTCAAGGCTGCAGTGAGCCAAGATTGCACCATTATACCCCAGGCTGGACGACAGAGTGAGATCCTCCCTCTTAAAAAATACATATATAAAAAGAAAAAGAAACAAAAATGTTTTTATTAAAAATAATTAACAGAAATTTTTTTCTGGGAATTTTATCTCTCATTTGCAGAGCATACTCTTCTTTCCACTTTAGTTTCTAGATAAAGACTACTAAAATGTCTTATTTATCTTTTTTATAAGACTTATATTAGTGTATCGTGGTCTTAATATAGAGTAGGCATAACAAAAGTTGCTTCACAATGGGCCATGCTTTAGGTCAGAATTTTTAACCTCAACACTACTGACATTTTAGGCCAGAAAACTGGCTAATTATTTGTTGTAGGAGAGTTGTATGGTGGATTGTAGGATATTTAGCAGCAATGCTGGCGTTTACACACTAGATATCAACACCATCCCTCCCTCCGAGGTCTGACAACCAAAATTGTCTCCAGAAGTGGTCAAATGTTTCCAAGAGGAGCAGACAAAATTGCACCTGTTTAATGTTTTAATGTCCTGGATTATGGGCAAAAAGAGGGATTTTATTTGCAAGCAATAATTTGAACAGGGTTGAGTGATGTCCTTGGCAGATGGCACATCCTTCCTGCTGAACCTGTTAATGTCAGCCAGAGATGGACTATAACCTCCACAAAGGTAGCACTCACTGTTATGTCTGTGATTGTGCCATAGCTCCCACTCACTCTTTGAGGCAATCAATCATTGCTGATCATGGTCGTGGACAGTCTATATGTGTGTGTGTGTGTGTGTGTGTGTGTGTATGTGTTTTTTTGTTGTTTGTTTGTTTGTTTTCCCCAGGGTCTCACAAAACTTTCTAATCTTTTGGGAACTGTTTCTAGTCTATAGTAGTGGAGTCAGATTTATCTGTTTTTATTTTCTTTCAAATGTATTCTTTCTAATATAAGCTTCTCCTTTTGGGGCTTAGCCATGAGTTAACAAGCTTGTACAAGCCAAAACCTTATGCTTTCAAGCTTAAATTCTCTCCAAAAAGTTAAAGAAGTTTGTTTTTATTTTTACTTCTGTTCTGTGCATATGATTTATCTCTCTGATCTATTTCAATGTGAATAGCAATGTAAAATAAGTGGTAATAGTTAACAGGGAAATAAATCCCCGGTAGTTAGGATATCAAAATATTCCCTCACTACAAATTTAAATAGATTATTTCAAAGTATTGGAAAAAATATAATATTTCAGTATTGTACGTCTGTGAAACCTGAGTCACATTATTATGAAGCCATGACTCATAAGATTTAGTCTCTAAGGATGGTTGTTATTTTGCAGCATGATTTATAACCGAAAATTAATTAAAAGGAGATTCTATTCTTTTCTGTGTTACAGAGGCCACTACAGATGGTCCAAATCATTAACTGTCTAACAAATTTTCTAATATCTCCTTTTAATTTTCAAGCATGGAGAGAGATACATATCCCTTCCTCAATTTGGTTTAATAACTTCTTGTCCTTTTCCCCTCATTCTTTCTTATAGAATTTTTAAGAACCAAAGGGCTTACCTCCAAAAAGGGGCAACACTTTCCTATATGTTGTGAAGAAAAAGAAACAGCTTCAGCGAGATTGCCATCCTCTTTCGGTCCAGGTTGAAGGGAAAGGCTCAGCACATAAAAGCACTAGCAATCTGTGCTGAGTGCTGAGAGAACACCAGAAAGGAAGTTCTCCATCTGTGTAAGGGGAGGAGGGAAATGGGTGGGCCAGGAAAGCGTATATGGAGGACGTGGGGTCTTGAAAATGAAAAATGTGCCAGAAGGAGAAAAAAAGAGCTGAAAAAGTGTGTTCTCGCACTTCTCTCTTCTCAATCTCTCTCTCTCTCTCTCTGAGACAGGATCTTACTCTGTCACCCAGGCGGGAGTGCAGTGGCATGATCATAGTTCACTGCAGCCTTGAACTTCTGGGCTCAAGTGATCCTCCTACCTCTCCCTTCTGAGTAGCTGGGAATACAGCTCCACACTACCACAGCGGGGTAATATTTATTTATTTATTTATTTATTTCTGTAGAGATGGAGTCTCACTATGTTACCCTAGCTGGACTCTAACTCTTGGCCTCAAGCGATCCTGCTGCCTTGGACTCCCAAAGTACAGACTATAGGTATGAGCCACCACTCCTGACTTTTTGCTTCTCTTCACTCTTCTAACCCTGACTTATCTCCCATGCAACTATTATTTATGACAACTTGTGTTTGTGTGTGGTGTCTGAGTGTACACAGTCTCTTCCCTTACATTACACATTTCTTGAAGGTAAAATTGTGTATTACATTTACTTATTATTCCTAAGAAAGCAATTTAATAGATTGTAGATACTTAACAAAGGCTATTTTTTTTGCCTGTTGCTGAACCTAATTCCTGTATGCAAAATGTGAATCACATGTGGCTACAGAGAGGTCTTCAAAATCTTCTGCCCACAGAAGGAAAGCACAGTAACTATAACTCACAAGATACTTCTTAACTCATGTGGAGCTTGGAATAGAAGTCTGGGGGAGGGAAATTCCACAAAAGATCACAGATGTATTATTTGCAGATTAGTCAACATATGGCATGTTTAACTGCAGCTCTGAAAAAACAAGACTAAAACGGATGGTTCATTTTTAAAGTCACAAGCTATCGAGGCTTCTAAACATCATTTGGAAATGCCAGTGTTGGCCCGGCACAGTGGCTCACGCTTGTAATCCCAGCACTTTGGGAGGCCGAGGTGGGTGGATCTCTTGAGGCCAGGAGTTCGAGACCAGCCTGGCAAACTTGGTGAAACCTTGTCTCTACTAAAAATACAAAAATTAGCTGGGCGTGGTGGCGGGTGCCTGTAATCCCAGCTACTTGGGAGGCTGAGGCAGGAGAATCTCTTGAACCTGGGAGGCAGGGGATGCAGTGAGCAGAGATGACACCATTGCACCATTGCACTCCATCCTGGGCCACAAGAGTGAAACTCCATCTCAAAAAAAAAAAAAAAAGAAAGAAAGAAAATGCCAGAGTTTTGTTGACTCAAACGAAATTACCTAAAGCATTTTTCACATTTTAAAAACGGAATTGGAAATTCCAAAGTAGTTGAAAGTTTGGAGGGGAAAAATGATTTTTTAAGGGGGTCGACTGCTCGTTTCATCATAAAGTCACAATCTACTCCCCCTCTTTCTCCCACAGAAAAAAAAAACACAAGATATGAAATAAAACCATTTTAGTAATACACGAAATTTATAATCTTCCTCTTCATTCATCTTGAACAGTAAAAAGAAGCATGGAAATTTTAAAAATAAAAGATTAACACTAAATCCCAGGAAAACATTCAGAATTCACTTTTATTATTGAGATAATTTAATAATGAGGAGGTCTCCTTGCTCTAAATTAGATCATACATTGATCATTCATTTTAATCACAGAGAGACAGAAATTTTAGGACTCCATATGACAGAGTGGACAAAAGGTTTATGTGACTCCCACACCTTATGAATTGCAATGCCCACTTTATTTCCACTGACTACTGTTATAGGTTTTAAATCTCTACTTGAAGGTGGACAGCTTCAATTTTCTGGAAGATTAAGAACCTCACAGGTGCACTGCATTTGTGCATGGGAAGAACAGATTGCCAAAGCCTCTCATCTGAGACTGGCAGGTTCTACTGCACTGTAATCCCATTGTTTGAACTATGACTCCATAATGAAATCCAATCACAGTTTCTTTTTTATAGTATTTTAAATCCCCATGGACTATCTCCCTAATATATTTATGGAGATATATGTACTAAAAGCACAAGACAGGCATAATTCTAACCAAAGGAAGAATATCACTCATCTTTCCTCAAGACAGACATGCATCTAGTTGTTCATAAAGTATAGACCAATACTTTGGTTTAAGGACTGTTTTCATCTTTTATATGTGTACTGATTTTCTTAAAGAAAAAATATATATCTTGCTGTTATGCACTGAATGTTGTGCCTCTTATGGAATTCATAGGTTGAAGACTTAACCCCCAGTGTGGCTGTATTTGTAGTTAGGGTCTCTAAGAATTAATTTAGGTTAAATAAGGTAATAAAGGTAGGACCTTGCTCTGATAGAATTAGTGTCCCTATAAAAAGAGACACCAGGCTGGGCGTGGTGGCTCATGCCTGTAATCTCAGCACTTTGGAAGGTTGAGGCCGGTGGATCACCAGGTCAGGAGTTTGAGACCAGCCTGACCAACACGGTGAAACTCCGTCTGTATTAAAAACAGAAATAAATTAGCTGGGCTTGGTGGCATGCACCTGTAATCCCAGCTACTCAGGAGGCTGAGGCAGGAGAATCTCTTGAACCTGATTGGTGGAGGTTGCAGTGAACCGAAATCACACCACTGCACTCCAGCCTGGGTGACAGAGCGAGACTTCTCAAAAAAAAAAAAAAAAAAAAAACAAGAGACCAGAGAGCTCTCTTATCATATGAGAAGAGATTGGCCATCTGCCAGCCAGGAAGAGAGCTCTCAAAAAAATCAGTGTCCAGATATTGATCTGTGACTTCCAGCTTCCATAACTGTGAAAAGAAAATTCTGTTGCCTAAGCTACCCAGGCTGTGGTATTTGGTTATGGCAGCCTGAACAGACTAATACACTTGCTAATACCAAGTAACCTTAGGCTACTTAGAAAAGGCACAGTTAGGCTGATAACAATTAGAAACTACCTCTTCTGAATGTTAATTTTATATTTATTTTTTCTAGTATATAATTAAGTGCTATTACAGTATGGTTCTTAGTTTGTGTTATTCTTTGAAAGTAATTTTGGAAGAGAAAATGTAAGTCAGAGTATTGCAAAACCACAAATTTGATTTTTTATCTGTAAAATTCTAAGAATTCACATAAATCCTAACATTATTTCCTGTTATCTATAATTTATCTGCAATTGTTATGTAAGTGACTTAAGATTGATTATATTTCTAATTTTTCTTATAACCTACATTGTTTTATTTTTACTTTTTAAAAATTAGTATTTATTTGTTTTACTTGTTCTCATTACATCCCCATCTTTAGTTCATTGCATCTGCCATTTAGTGCCTTTAAAAACATTGTATTTGTATAATATTTGGCTATATCTTCCTGATACAGCAAGAGCTCTGGCCTATAGCAATTACATTCTCCCTGGATGCAACAATTTGATGAAAATTTTGTAAATAGATTGTATCAGGACTTTCCTCATTTACAACTTTATTAAAAAATAATCACAAAATATGCTGAATTTTGTCAAATTGTTGTTCTGAATCTGTTACATCAGGGGATTTTTGTATTTTAATCTCTAAATTTGGCAGATTACATGAATTAATTTTTGTAGTGTTAAACAACATCCCTTGCCTTCTGTGATGCCTGTAACTTCCTTGTTATCCATTTTAAAGTAGTTTTAGTTTGCTAGTATTTTGTTAGGATACAGCTACATTCATAAAGGAACTTGGAATGAATATATGTATGAAGCTAGAATATGCTTGGTACAAAAATTCAAAATAGGGCAGCATGAAAAAGAAAGAAATATATATACATATATATACACATACATAGTATATATATATATATAGTTATCTGTATTCTTATGTGTACATATATATGTGTGTGTATATATATATTTTTCTTTTTCATGCTGTTCAGTTTGGAGGTTTGAATCACAAATATGCTAGCTTTATAAAATAAGCTAAGGTTTTTTTTCTACTTTTTATATTATCTAGAAGCATTTTTGTTTTACTGAAATTTTTTTTTTTTTTTTTTTAAACACTCGGTAGAAGCTAGGAGTGAAGCCATTTGAGCCAGGAGTTTTCTTTGTGGGAAGATGTTTCACTACTTACTCAATTTTATTAATGGTTATGTGATAATTTAGGTTTACCTATTTCTTCTTTTTTTTACTTTTTTATTTTATTTTTGTGGGTACATTGTAGGTACATATGTTTATAAGGTACATGAGATGTTTTGATACGGGCATGCAATGTGTAATAACCACATCATGGAAAATGGAGCATCCATCCCATTGAGCATTTATTCTTTGTGTTAAAACAATCTAATTATGCTCTTCTAGTATTTTAAAATGTACAATTAAATTATTATTGACTATAGTTACCCTGCTCTGCTATCAAATAGTAGATCTTATTCATTTTTTTCTATTATATTTATTCTGAATAATATTTGCTAACTTATACTTTAAAATATTTTGTCTATATTCTTTAAATTCCAAATTTATGTGCCTAAATTGTGTCCTGTTATTTTATATTTTTAAAACCTGCAATTTCTGTAGTATGTCTTGTTTTAATTCTTGTCATTAACTATTTGGGCTTCTATTTTTCTCAAGCATTTTTCTCTTTTGCATTTTATGAATTTTATTTTTGATTATTTTTCATTTATTATTTATTTTTTTCATTTATATTAGCCAGAGTCAACTCATAAAACATGAACATTAGACATATTAAACATATATGTTTGTTTAATGTTAGTCCACCTCCCTGGCCTTCCTAGGATTTCCATAACTTGCCTATTATCTATTATTTTAAGTTGTTGACTTTGTGTGTGTGCATATGTGTGTGTGTGTGTGATTATATGGATTTGATGTTATGTAATCATATGAGTTGATTAAACAAACAGTTTCTGTAAGGATGCTGTATTTGTGTCTTGCACTAGAGCTTTAAATTGCAGGGTAGGAAATCAGGAAGGAAAGATTGATGTATGATCAGAAACAATGAGGATAAGCTGAAACCCATAAATAGAAGGTGGACCCAATGAGGATGCACTAAGATGTTTCAATCTTTCTGCCTTTCACCTCCTTTAACTTCAGCAGATATGGATGTCCTGCAAGACAAACCAACACCCTGCATCATGGAGTTAAACATGCATTTTTCCCAGTTGTTGGAATAGCTGAAGGAAAATGGTGAAGGGGGAATGATTAGAAGAGGCAGCTGCAGGCTGATTGCAGCCCATGCCAAGGAGGTGAGCCAGCAAATATGAAACTTGTGTAAGCTGCAAGTGTACTTGGTAGCCCAATCTTTGATGTAAAAATCCATCACTTTTATCATATGCTATTGCATAAGAGCATTCCTAAATCCAGCCCATCCTGAGAAAAAGGGGAATATGTAACAAGAGGCAGCAAACATTGAGGGGCACCTTAGGGGTTTCTTACCAATTGCTTTTCTTTTCAAAACTGCATTGACAAAAAACAAAACAATCTCATATCTCAAGATAAGCAAATGCCATCAAACTACCAGGAATTATAAACCTTTTCTATATTTTCATAACTTTAAAATTTAAAAAAACATGTTATGCAATGTTTTACTTGTTTCTTTTCTCATACTACTATACATTTTCCAGATAAACACAGATATTTACATAAAACATTAACAATAATAGTAGGAAGAAAGAAAACTAAAATTTGATTTGGCATGAGATAATATTCTTTTAAATTCCTTGTGGTTTATATATCTTTTCTTAAAACAAATGAGCTCATTTCAGCTCAGGCCAATATTTCATACTCTATCCAAAGAGTTCTCTATGAAAATTTGCAAGATGTTCCAGGTAGCGTAACTCTAAAGATATTCGAAAGACAGGTATCAAGCAGGCTGTAAATTTCTTCATTTATCTTTTCTCCTCTATATACTTAATAAGGACATGCTGAACAGCAGTCCAAGCTGTCCTGCTTCAAAAAGCAAAAGTATAACAGCAAGTGATTTTTATGAGTACCTTGGAGAACAAGTTGAAAAAATAGATGTAGCCAAATACTATCTAAATTATCTCCATATAAAAGTAAACATTTTTCTTACTTTTCTATGGAACATAAATAATTTTAAAACTCATATATCACTCTTTATCACCTTGCTATACAAAGTGTCAATTAAACATTTTTGGGAAGCTTGTGCAGCTACCCATATAAAGAAACTCCATTTAATATTTAACTAAGATGTGGATAACTTTCACTCAAATTCACCATGATAGTTGATCAGAATGTTGTAAAATATATTCTATAGCCTATTGTCTTTTTTAAATTTTATTTTAATTTCAATAGTTTTGGGGGTACAGAGGTATTTGGTTACAGGGATAAATTCTTCAGTGGTGATTTCTGAGATTTTGGAGCATCAGTCACTTAAGCAGTGTACACTGTACCCAACATGTAGTCTTTCATCCCTCACTCATTCCCAACCCTTACTGAGTTGGCAAATTTCATTATTATTATTAGTATTATTATTATTATTATTAAGAGACAGAATCTTGCTCGTCACTCAGGCTGGAGTGCAGTAACATGATCTCGGCCCACTGCAACCTCCACCTCCCAGGTTCAAGTGATTCTCGTGCTTCAGCCTCCTGACTAGGTGAGATTATAAGTGTGAGCCACCACACCCTGCTAATATTTTGTGTTTTTAGTAAAGACAAGGTTTTGCTATTTTGGCCAGGCTGGTCTCAAACTCTTGGGCTCAATTGATCCACCCTCCTTGGCCTCCATTATATCATTTCTTGTTTCCTAAAGTCTTCTTCTGAAAACTGATCAAGTCAAGTGATTGCTAAGGAAAACATCACTTCATTGTTTTTGTTTGTTTTTAACGGCATCTTTTGGATTTTATGTGTCTTTCAAATTTTAAAGAGTAATACTTGCTCATTGTAGAAAACTTAAGAAACACAGAAAAAATACTGAAATTTAATTTTCATAAATCATTCATAAGCCACCATTCACATTTTGATGTTTTCACTTTCAGATGTGTGTGTGTATATACAAGTTATCTATCTATCTATTCATATTGCAAATTCTGTTTTCCAGCCTGCTTTTAATCCCTCTTAATTAAACATGGTAAATCAGCTTATTGAGTGGTAAATATTCTCATACATTCTGATTTCTAACAGTTGCATAATATTTAGTTACAGGGAAATGACTTAAACAGTCTCATACTTTTACATAGTTAAGTTATAGTTTTTCAATTTATGTTATTATAAAATTTTCTGCAATGATTATCATATATAAATATTAGCTTACATCTCTGTTTATTAATTTCCACATAATTAACTAAAAGTAAAATTGCTACGAAACAGGACATGTTATATTGATATTTTGATCAAATCTGCATACCACTTATTTTTACCAAAATAAGGGAATAAGACAAAGCGTAACTTAGCAAAACATACATTAATAATGAATATACTGGCCAGGAACATTGGCACATGCCTATAATCCCAGCACTTTGGGGGTCCAAGGCTGGCAGATCACCTGAGGTCAGGAGTTCAAGACTGGCCTGGCCAACATGGTGAAACCCTTTGTCTAATACAAATACAAAAATTAGCCAGGTGTGGCACATGTCTTCAATCCCAGCTACTGGGGGAGCTGAAAGAAGAGAATTACTTGAACCGGGGAGACAGAGGTTGCAGTGAGCTTAGATTGCACCACTCACTGTACTCCAGCCTGGGAGAAAGAGTAAGACTTTGTCTCAAATAAATAAATAAATACACCAACATTCATAAAATAGAAATATAAGAATCCTTTGAATAAAGATGGGTGTAAGGGTAGGAAAAATTGTCCCTTTTCTGCATTTGTGATAAGCCAAATCAAATGGAAAATTACTTGAGACATCAAGTTTTCTACTCAATTTGTTGCTTTGTTCAGAGAAAAAAATAAAAGCAACGATTCATTTAACAAATTACTATCCGAATCAAAAGTATGATAATTGTGCTCTCTTTTTAGCAAATTATAATTACAGTTAATCTGCATGGAACTTTACTATTTGTCAAACGTGTTACAGGTCTAAGCTAAACAAATGTTTCAGTAATTTTTGGGAAGGCTATCCTCTGTTGTTGCTATTTAACAGGTATAGGAAAAACTGCAGCTTAGAAAATCACTCATCCAAAATGAAGCAGAACTTTTATTTGAATTCTGACATTCTGATACTAGATCCCAAAAAGAAGTTTACCAAATTCAAAAACACATCAAAAAGATAATACACCATGATCAAGTGGGATTAACCACAGGGATGTAAGGATGGTTCAACATAAGCAAATCAATAAATGTGATACATAACATTAACAAAATGAAGAACAAAACCCATATGATCATAGCAGTAAATAGAGGAAATTATTATTCAACATCCCTTCATGAAGAAAAGTTTCAGCCAATTAGGTAATGAAAGAACATACTTCATTATAATAAAGGCCATATAAGACAAATGTATGGCTAACATCATACTAAATTGGAACAAGACAAGAATGCTCACTTTCAACAGTCTTATTCAATACAGTACTGAAAGTTCTATCCAGAGCAATAAGGGAAGATAAAGAAAAAAAAGGGCATCCAAATTGGAAAAGCTACATTAATGTTGTTTCTCTTTGCAGGGACATGATCTTATACATAGAGAAACCTAAAGACTCCATCAATAAACCCTCAGAACTGATAAAACCATTTCAGTAAATGACATGGTTTGGCTGTGTCCCCACTCAAATCTCATCTTGAATTGTAGTTCTCATAATCCCCACGTGTTGTGGGATGGACCCAGTGGAAGGCAATTATGGAGCAATTACCCTCATGCTGTTCTCATGATAGTGAGTGAGTTCTCAAAAAAGCTGATGGTTTTATAACAGGCTTTCTCCCTTTTCATCAACATTTCCCCCTGCTGTTGTCATGTGAACAAAGATGTGTTTGCTTCCCCTTCTGCCATGATTGTAAGTTTCCCGAAGCTTCCCCAGTCATGCTGAACAGTGAGTCAATTAAACATCTTTCCTTTATAAATTACCCAGTCTTGGGTATGTCTTTATTAGCAGCTTGAGAATAGACTAATACAGTAAATTTGCATGATATTAAATCAACATTAAAAAAATCAGCAGCATTTCAATGTGCAGATAAAAAACCAACTGAAAAAGATATCAAGAAAGCAATGCCATTTACAGTAGTTACAGACAAATAGAATAAAATATTCAAACAAGGAGTTGAAAGATCTTTAAAAGGAAAAGTGTAAAATACTGATGAAAGAAATTGAAGAAGACACACAAAAATAATGAAAAAACATCTCATGTTAATGGACTGGAAGAATTAATACCATGAAAATGACTATTCTACCCTAAGTAATCTACCAATTCCTTGAAATACTTATTAAAATATCAATGATGGTCTTCCCAGAATTAGAAAAAATAACCCTAAAATTTGTATGGAACCACATAAGACCCCAAATAGTCAAAGCAATACTGAGCAAAAAGAACAAAGCTGGAGGCATCACACTCCTGACTTCAAAACTTATTACAAGGCAATAGTAACCAGAAAAGAGTGGTATTACTATAAAAGTAGACACATAGATAAGTGGAACAGAATAAAAAGCCCAGAAATAAATCCACATATTTACAGCCTATTATTTTTGACAAAGCTGCCAAGAACCTACATTAAGGAAAGGGCAGCTTCTTTAATAAATGGTGCTGAGAAAACTGAATAACCATATGCTGAAGAATAAAACTGAACTTACCTCTCATCATATACAAAAGTCAACTCAACATGAATTAAAGACTTAAATGTCAAACTTAAAACTATAAAACTACAAGAAGGAAACGAAAAAAACTCTTCAAGACATAGGTCTAGGCAAAGATTTTATGGCTCTGATTTCAGAAGTACAGGCAACAAAAGCAAAAACAAACAAATGGGGCTATATTAAGCTAAGATGCTTCTGCATAGCAAAAGAAGCAATCAACAGAGTAAAGAGACAGCCCACAGAATAAGAGAAAATGTTTGCAGGCTGTACATTCGACAAGAGACTAATATCCAAAATGTGCGAGAAATTCCAACAACTTAACAGGAAAAAAATGAATAATCTGATTTAAAAGTGAGCAAAGAATTTGCATAGAATTTCTCAAAGATATGGAAATGGCCAACACATTTATGAAATAATCATCACCATAATTAATCATCAGATAAATGCAAATCAAAACCAGGAAATCTTATATCACTCCAGTTAGACTGGCTATTATCAAGAAGACAAAAATAACAAATGCTGGCAAGGATGTAGAGAAAAGGGAACTCTTACACACTGTTGGTGGGAATGTAAGTTAGTACAACCAGTATGGAAAACAGTATGGAGATTTCTTGAAAAACTCAGACTAGCAAAAGATGCAGCAATCCCACTGCTAGGTATTTTTTCAAAGGAAAGAAAATCAGTTTATTGATGCAATATCTGCAACCCCGTGTTTATTGCAACACTATTCACAATAGTTAATATATGAAATAAACCTAAAAGTTCATCAACAGATGAATAGATAAAAAATGTGGTATACATACACAATTGAATACTATTGAGTCATAATAAAAATAAAATGTTGTCATTCATGGCAACATGGATAACCCTGAAGCACATTGTGTTAAAGGAAAGAAGTCAAGCACAAAAAGAAAAATACTGCAAATTGTAATTCATATGTGAGAACTAAAAAAAACTTGAGCTTATAGAAGTGGAGATTAGAATTGTGGTTACTATAGGCTGGGAAGCATAAAAATGATGAGTAGACACAAAGGTTGGTTAATAGGAACAAAATTATAGCTAGATGTAAGGAATAATTTCTAGTGCTCTACAGAACTGCATGGTGAATATAGTGAACAATAATGTATATGTTCAAAAGTTAGAAGAGAGGCTATTGAATGTTCACAACACAAAGGATTGATAAATATTTGAGGTGATGGATATGCTACTTACCCTGATTTCATCATTATACACTGTATGCATCTATCAACACATCACTGTATCCCGTAAATGTGTACAATTATTACGTGTCACCTAAAAATAAAAGGAACAAAATTAGAAATTTACTTATGTGACTATATGCTTATCATTTCACCTTATTTTTCTTCTGTGTATCTATAGTGAAAAGTTAATTATGAGAGATAAAAGCAGAGACCTAGGTATAGAAAGAATCATTAGCAGCTGACTTATATACATTGATATTTATATACATTAATTCACATTTCAATTTTTATCATCACCTACACAGCTTACCTATATTACAATTGCTACTATCTGTTTTTCTTATTGTTTTTAAATTAAGAAATAACATATAATGTGTGTATACCTTAGATGTATAGCTTTATAAACTTTTACGTATGATTAGTACCTATAACTACTATTTTGATTAAGATTTCGAACATCTTTCAAGACCAAAAAGGATCTATTATTCCTCTTCGAAACATTATCCCCTTTTTAAATGTAATCACTATTCCGGCCACTAACACAACAGCTTAGTTTGCCCTGTATAAAATCCATGTTAACGAAGTCATACAGTATAGAGTATACATATTTTAGCTTTCTTAGAAATTTTCCAATTGTTTTCCAAAGTGACGGTACGAATGTACTAGTGATGTAATTGACACCACATTGGTAACCCTTGGTATTGTCAATCTTTTCAATATTAGTTACTCTGTTGACGCATAGTTGTATGGCATTCTGTTAATGATTTGTATCTCTGGTGATTAATGCTGCTCATTTTTTATTTGTTGTTCAGCTGATGAACTTGATATGATAACCCATTTGTGGCTTTGGCAATTTTTTTAAAATGAGTTGTTTGTTCTTTGTAAGCAGTGGGTTTTGGGGTTTTTTAATGTTTTTATCTCTGGCTACAAGTGCTTTGTCATTTTTCTCTCTTCTTTAGTACAGTTATTATTTTTAATGTTATGTGTAATAAAAATATTTGTATTTGCAAAGTAGGGAAGATATTCTCTAACGTTTTTGCCTAGAAGATTTATGATTTTAGCTTTCACATATATATTTTCAATTCATATTGGATTATTTTTGTATACGGTATAAGATAGGCATCAGTTAATTTTTCCCATTTTTTTCATTTACCCCAGCAACATTTATTGGATATCCAGTTATTTTCCCTTTAAGTATAATAATGTCCCATTTATGAAATATCAAGTATGCATATATGTAGGTATATTTCCGGGATTTCTACTTAATTCTATTGGTCTAATTGTGCTACCTTACCCTAATCTTATACTGCCTTAATTACTGTAGGTTTATGTAAAGTCCAGAAATCTAATGGTGTAACTTTTCCAACTTGGTTCCTCTTTAAGCTCGCATTAGTTAGTACTTCCAGTACGACGTTGAATGTGAGTAATGAGTTAGGCTACCTAGATATATTTTACAGTGGTTATTTGTCACCTTCCCTGCTAGAGATATGAGGGGATCTCTGGCTTTTCACTATGAGAACTTGGTGGGAATCCTGATGATAGAACTCACCATAATGTAGGACATCCCTTAAGACTGCAATGGGAGTTTCACACTGTATAGCTTGTTCACACTCAACCTTCAGCCATTTATCAAAATTGCTACTTAGGTGATTACAAATTTATGACTCCAGGAGAGCATATCTCAGCTGTTTTTCTCTGACTTGAGGTGGCAGTCTGCTCTGTGAACTTAGTTCTGTGATGGCCATAAGAAAATTATTGCTAAATATTTCTCTTGATTTTTCTTGTTCTCAGGATAGCAGTGACAACTTTCAACTCTATATATTGGAACTGAAACTGGAAATTCTCTACCAGGTACATATAATATGACAACTATTCAAGCTGCCATCAAGTCTACTATTTTTCTTTTTTTCTTTTTTCCATGTATGTTTTCATTTCTTTCGTCTTTGTCACATTCTTTGAGATTAAGTATTTTGTTTCATTTTATTTCTTTATTAGCTCTCTAGTCACATTTTATTTTGTTACTCATTTTATTCTTTTAATGGTTACTCTATAGATTAAATTATGTGTCCTAGGTTTATTCACACTATTGATTAAATTTGTTTATTTGCTGCTTCCCAGAGAATGTAAGAAACTTACATTATAACTTCATTTACCACTTCCTAATCTTTGTGCTAAATATAATTTTAATATATTACAAACTTCATAGGATATTATTATTTTTCTTTTAATAAATAGCTAATATTCAATTATATTTATCACTGTACTTAACTTTCTAGTCTTTTTGTGTGTTTTTTTCTTAGAGTTTTGTGCTTTCATTTGTGATAATTTTCCCTTTAACTAATTTAAATAATTTCATCTTGCTGGCAAGAAACTATTGAAAAATATAAGCTTTTTAATAAAAAACAAAATTCCTTTCAAAAAATTTTAACTACTGAAGAATATTTTATCTGGATATAATTCTGAGTTGGCAGCATTTTTTTCTTTTATCTCATTAAAGATTATCTGAATTTTTTTACATTTTTTAAAAGATTTATCATTTGTCTATTATTACTTCCTTTTAAATGTTTTAAAAATTTTTTAATCTGGCTACATTTAAGATGTCAGCTTTTTGACTATCATATGCTTAGGTATGGTTTCTTTGTATTTATTTATTCTGTACAGGGCTTGCTAAATTTTTTGAATCTGTGGGTTTTCATCATATTAGGAAAATTACTGAACATTATTTTTTCAAATGTTATTTATGCTCAGTGCTAACCTTTTTTTTTTTTTAGGAACTCAAAAATAAATGTATATTATATATTTGACCATACCTCACATTTCTTAGAAACTATTTTTTGTTCTTTTCTGTCTACTCTAGATCTCTTCCATTAATTTGTCTTTTACCTTTCAAATAGTTTTTTCTTCTCTCTCCACTCTCCTCTTAAAACACCCAAGTTCTTAAGTTCAGGTATTGTATTTTTCCATCCCAAAAATGTCCATATGACTTTTTAAATGGATTCTCAGTTGTCTCTAACATAGGATTATAGTTATGCTGATGCCTTTGTCTACAATACCCAGTGTTTTGAATATCTTTGGTTATAATTTTACTGTATTTTTTTCCTCTTTATTCCCTGCTGCTTTTTCTTTCTTTCATGTTTTTTTGATTGCATTGGATATCATGGAAGATATGTGGTGGGTATATATTATATAACCTTTATTTAAGGAGCATTCTGAAGTACGCCCAGAGACAGTGGACCTGGGGGACATGCGACATACTGAGACACCAGCTGGGGCAGCCAAGGAAGCGGTGGCATCACCCACCCCTAAACCAAGGCTGCACAGCTCACATGGCTCCAAAAGGGATCTGTCAGACAGTGATTGGTCAGGCAATACGATTATAAGTGAATCACTTTGTATCAAACTTTGGTTTTAGGCTTTGTGGAATTTTTTTTTTCTTAAAAATATGGCATGATCCTAATCCTAGATTATGCCTTCATTGGAGTTTCAACTGAACCCCAGAATGTCTATCAATGTCTCTTTAGTTGGGCACAGAACTTAAGCTCTCGCATCCAAAATGGAGGCATATAAATAGAAAAAACAACTTAAGCTCTATCTCCCCAATACTGTATAAGCTCTGAATTGTTTGCCTGGATCTCCAGCTTCCCAGTGGTTCTGCCTTCCAGACCTCCTGAAGTTTTCCCTTGTAGATGTGTAGGAGTTGGTAAAGACATTAACAAGGGTTGTTTACGAAGATTTTTGGAGCCTCTTCCGTGCTTCCTTCTCTCTAGGACCAGGTTTCCCAAATCCCAACTGTCTGGCCAGTTCTCAATACTAAATCTACATTCCCCGCCTGCAGAGACCACCGTTCTCTGCTTAACAACCTATTTCCCTACACCACATTTTAGAGCAGGGATTGACCAATATTTTAGTAGGGAATGTAGTTTGCTGATCCCTGTTTTCGTGGGTTCTCAGGACAAAAGCCACAGTAAAAGTGAAGTTCAACTCTTGTACTTCCTTTATTTCAATAATTTTATGTATTATCCAGAAAATAGGAAACAAACACCTGATTGCTTGGAAATATTCTGCCCAGATTTTATAGTTTTTTAAAGTGTATATGTGTGTGTATGTGTTTTACAGTGATTTGGTCTGATGTCATCTTATGCCATCTTTTATAGAACCAGTTGTGTGGTCTTATTATTTTCATATAAAGTTTGTAGTTAAATTAGAAGAAAAGATAAATATGACTCTTGCTGTAATTCTACATGTTCTCTGATTACTTCAAAGGAAGATAGATGTAAGGCATAAAGTTTAGAGAGGGTAGAAGGTAAGGATGAAGGCAAAATAAAACAGTGGGAGGGTGGGGTGAGCTCTTTTTCATACATTGTATTGATCAACCAGAGAAGTTGTACAGTTCTGTCCCCCTGCCTCAAAAGATGAAGATATAAGCAAGTACCATGTCCTTTTTCTTAGAGCTCTTTTATTTGTTTTGAATCTTTTCTCATTTAATTAGCATCAATCTTACACATACTCTGATCAGAGCTAAACATAAATATCTCAGAGCAATATGTGAATAATATGAAGCTTGCTTGAAGTTTGAAATTCTCTTAACTATTTCCCATTTCCATTAACATATATAACTGATAGAGGCTGTTAGAATCATCTCATCTTTTTTTATAAAAGAATGTCTGCATTAAGAATACATTAGAGAGTGAGGCAGAGCAAAATGGAAGAATAGAACTCTCAACTGATCACCTACCTCCATCCCCAGAAAAACACAAATTTAACAAGTATTTACACACACACACACAAACACACACCACTTTCATAAAAACCAAAAATCAGGTGAGTACTCATACTATTAGGTTTTAACTTCATATCACTGAAAGAGGCACTGAGAAGATAGAAAAAACCGTCTTGAATCTCAACACCGTAACTCCCCGACCCCCAGCATCACTTGTGTGGTCAGAGAGCTTCTCTGCGTGCTGAGAGATGGAAAATACAGCAATTTTGAGGGATTGAACTCAGTGCTTTCCTGTTAGAGCTGAAAGAAAAACTAGACCAAGCTGAGGTGATGCCTGCCCACAGAGGGAGCATTTAAACCAGCCCTAGCCATAGGAGAATAGCTGATTATAGAGGTTCAAACTTGAGTGCCAGCAAACCTTGCCACCTAGGGCTACTGCGTTCTGTGCTTTCAAGTTAATTTGAAAGGCATTCTAGACCACAAGGACGGCAAAACCTAGATGAGTCCTAGGGCTGAAGTACGCCCAGAGACAGTGGACCTGGGTGACATGCAACATACTGAGACACCAGTTGGGGCAACTGAGAAAGTGCTGGCATTGCCCCTCCCTAAACCCAGGCTGCACAGCTCACATGGCTCCAAAACAATCCCCTTCCTTCTACTTGGAGAGGAGAGGAGAGGACAGGAGAGGAGAGGAGAGGCAAATGTGGAGAGGACTTAATCTTGCATCTTGGATACCAGCTCAGCAATAGTAGGATAGGGCAATGATCAGAGTCATGAGGCTCCCATTCCAGACCCTAGCTAGCAGATGACATTTTTAGAGACACTCTCGGCAAGAAGGGAACTCTCTGCCTTGAAGGGAAGGACCCAGTCCTGGAAGGATTCATCAGTTGCTAACTGGAGAGCTCTTGGGCCCTGAGTAATCAGCAACAATACCTAGGTGTTACATCAAGGTCCTTGAAAGAGCCTCTGAGATTTGCTGGCTTCAGGTGAGACTCAGCACATTCTCAGCTGTAGTAGTCATGGTACAAAACTCCTTCTTTTTAAGAAAAGCAGAGGGTAAAGTAAAGGGGACTTTGTCTTGCACCTTAGGTATCAGGAGACCTACAGTGGGTAGAACACCAAGCAGGCTCTTGGGGTCCCTGATTCCAGGACATCAACATTCCTTCATGATAAACATCCTTCATCATATTCAACATCCCTTCATGAATTCAACATCCCTTCATGATAAAAGCCCTCAAAAAACTGGGATGGAAGAACATACCTCAACTTAATAAAAACCATATATGACAGACCATTCAGCTAGTATCATACTGAATGAGAAAAATCTGAAAGCCTTTCCTCTAAGATCTGGAACACGACAAGGATGCCCAGTGTCACCATTGTTATTCAACATAGTACTGGAAGCCCTAACTAGAGCAATCAGACAAGAGAAATAAATAAAGGGCATCCAAATTGGAAAGGAAGAAGTCAAACTATCTTGTTTGCAGAAGAAATGATCTTATATTTGGAAAAACCTAAAGACTCCACAAGGAAACTCTTAGAACTGATTCATTTAGTAAAGTTGCAGGATACAAAATCAACTTGCAAGAGTCAGTAGCATCACTATATTCCAACAATGAACAATGTGAAAAAGAAGTTTAAAAAGTAATCCCATTTATGATAGCCACACATAAAATTAAATACCTAGGAGTTAACTTAACCATATAAAACACTGATGAAAGAAATTGAAGAAAACACCAAAAAACGGAAATATATTTCATGTTCATGGATTTTCAGAATCAATATTGTTAACATGTTCACACTACCCAAAGCAATCTACAGATTTGATGCAATCCCTATCAAAATACCTATCATATTCTTCAGAGAAAAAGAAACAAATACTAAAATTTATATGGAATCACAAAAGACCCAGAATAGCCAAAGTTATTCTAAGCAAAAAGCAAAAACATACTGGAAGAAAAACGTTACCTTTCCTCAAGTTATACTACAGAGCTATAGTAATCAAAACAGCATGGTAATGACATAAAAAACAAACACATAGGGCCGGGCGCGGTGGCTCACGCCTGTAATCCCAGCACTTTGGGAGGCCAAGGCGGGCGGATCACGAGGTCAGGAGATCGAGACCATCCTGGCTAACACAGTGAAACCCCGTCTCTACTAAAAATACAAAAAATTAGCCGGGAGAGGTGGCGGGTGCCGGTAGTCCCAGCTACTGGGGAGGCTGAGGCAGGAGAATGGCGTGAACTCCGGGGCGCGGAACCTGCAGTGAGCCGAGATCGCGCCACTGCACTCCAGCCTGGGCGACAGTGAGACTCTGTCTCAAAAAAAAAAGAAAAAACAAACAAACACATAGATGAATGGAACAGAATAGAGAACTCAGAAACCAATACCCCCATCCACAGTGAACTCATTTTTGACAAAGCTACCAAAAAATACGCTGGGGAAGAGACAGTCTCTTTAATAAATTGTGCTGGGTAAACTTGATATTCATAGGCAGAAGAATTAAACTAGACTTTTATGTATCACCATATACAAAAATCAAATCAAAATGGATTAAAGACTTAAATCTAAGACCTTAAACTATGAAACTATGAAAAGAAAATATTGAGGAAAATCTACAGGACACTTGTCTGGGCAAGAATTCTACGGCAATACCCCGCAAATACAGACAACCGAAACAAAAATGGGGACAAATGAGATCACATGAAGTTAAAAAGCTTCTACACAACAAAGGATACAATAAACAAAGTGAAGGGAAAACCCACAGAATGGGAGAAAATATTTGCAACCTACCCATCTGACAAGGGATTAATAACGAGAATATAACGAGCTCTAACAACCCTACAGGAAAAAAAACAAAAACCTAATACTCTGATCAAAACGGGGACAAACGATTTGAATAGACATGTCTCAAAAGGAAGACATACAAATAGCAAACAGCCATATGAAAAGGTACTCAGCATCACTGATCATCAGGGAAATGCAAACGAAAACTGCAATGAGATATATCATATCATGCAAGTAAAATGACATATACAAAAGACAGGCCATAACAAATATTTGCGAGGATATGGAGAAAAGGGAACCCTTGTCTACATTTGATAGAAATGCAAATTAGTACAACCACTATGAAGAACAGTCAGGAGGTTCCTCAATAAACTAAAATCTGAACTATCATATGAATCAGCAATCCCATTTCTGGGTATCTACCCAAAATAAAGGAAATCAGTATATCGAAGAGATATCTGCACTCCTGTGTTTGTTGCAGCACTGTTTACAATAGCTAAGATTTGGAAGCAAGCTACGTATCCATCAACATATGAACTGATAAAGAAAATGTGGTACATGTACACAGTGAAGTACACAAAGGAGTTCAGCCATAAAAAGGGATGAGATTTAGTAATTTGCAACAACATGGATGGAACTGGAGATCATTATGTTAAGTGAAGTTAGCCAGGCACAGAAAGACAGACGTCGCATGTTCTCACTTATCTGTGGGATTTAAAAATCAAAACAATTGAACTCATGGACAAAGACAATAGAAGGCTAATTACCAGAGGCTGAGAATGGTAGTGGAAAGTGGCGGTGAGGTAGGTATAGTTAATGGGAACAAAAAATAACTAGAAAGAATTAATAAGACTTACTATTTGATCACACAACAGGATAACTGTGATTAATAATGATTTAATTGTGCTTTTTAAAATAACTTAAAGAGTGTAATTGGATTGTTTGTAACTCAAAGGATAAATGCTTGAGCAGATGGATACCCCATTCTCCATGATGTGCTTATTTCACTTTGCATGTCTGTATTAAAACATTTCATGTTATCTCATAAATATATATACCTACTATGTACCCACAAAAATTAAAAATAAAAACAGTGAAAGGGAATACATTACAAAATGCCTTCAGGGAAAGTTGTGTTCTAGAGCTTAAATAATAATGTTACTTAAGAAGAAAAGTTACCTAATAAAGTTTTTAACCTGAGGCTCAAATTTCTTGAATATTAATTAAATTCTTCAAGGAAGACATTTTTCAAATCCAAAGAAATGAAAATAAGTGATACTTTTTCCTAAGTAGCTAGGAAAGTTGGGGAAAAAACTCCAGAAAACTTATTTAGAGGCAATACTTATGTCTCAAGTAATGTAGGTATTCAAACTCTGAGCATAATTCAGCTCACATCCTTCACTCCACCTGAAGTGAGGTTTGCAAATACTAAGAATAACACCAAGTCGTTTGTATTGGCCAGCATTGCATTTGTAAAATCACAAACCCATTGCATAGAAATGTCCTTGATTTATATTTACCTCAAGTTAGCTAAATCCAACATGAAGTAAAGAATTCTAAATTTTTACAAAGACACATTCTTTGCTTTAACTACTCAAGGTATATATGCATGTAGAAGAAAGATTTGAAATAATTCCAAAATATAGTGGGGTTAAATTGCCCACAGAAAGTACCTAAAATCTCTTTAAGTATGGTGTTAACTCCTTACTTATCATATAGCTAATGTTCTCACTCTAAATATGAACTTTTAAAATATTTTAATATATTTTTTAGAGAGATGGTCTCACTGTGTTACCCAGGCTTGTCTCAAACTCCTGGCCTCAAGCCTCTAATGATCCTCCTGCCTCAGCCTCCTGAGTAGCTGAGACTACAGGCACAAGCAACCTTGCCCATCTTCTAAATATAAATTTTAACATGTGGAATTAAAAATTAAAGGGCATTAAGGAAAGCTCTATTTGACATTTATTGCAACTGGTGACCTATGGACAGATAGACTCACTTTGTACAGCAAGAACCCCAAGAATTATTTCTAAAAATCCTAAGAACTAACTAACACTTACTGAGCACTTAAAACAGTGTCAAACACTACACATAAGTTATATTTTTAGCTTTCCCACTACATTATAAATTATTATGTCCATTATGTACAAATGACTAGGGGCCCAAGATGGTCAAGTGACTCGCAATTCTGCAAACTAGTCAGTGTCAAAGCAGTGTCACCCTAGGTCTCGCCGTTAAAAGCCGTGACTCTCAATGCCTTTGACATTTTGCCTCTGAGCTAACATGACAGTTATTAAAAATTAGTTCTTTTGGGTTTTAGTCAATTAAACTATAAGCTCAGAAAGGCTGAGAGCACTTCTGTTGATTATTTTATTCACTCATTTGTTAATTCATTTAACGAATGTTTATTTAATGAAGATCCCCTGGGCATTAGAAATTTAAAACAAGACAGAAAATAATCCCTGTATCATGAAAATTATATTCTAGTTAGGAAGACTGAAGCATAGTAAGAAAAATAAATAAGATCATTTCTGTTAGTGCTAAGTTCTATGAAAATTATAAAATGTGATAGAAATGGGTCAAATTTAGCTAGAGTGGTAATGTGAGACCATTTTTGCAGAAGAAACTTTGGAGTTTATAAATGCACAACTCTCCATCAGCATTTTGAAGACAAGATTTCACATCTGTCGTCTTAATTTTGATTAATTCAAATTCAATTTTTTCTCTCCATTTCTTTAAAATTACTTTAGATGAAAAGTCACAGAGCTCCTTAGATGGAAATGTCTCCTTCTGTTGCTAACATTCTTCTTTTTAATCACACTTACTGCTTCAAAGTAAGAACATTTTTTTGAAAAGAATGAGCTTCTGTAATAGTATAACTTTGAGGAAAAGGTGATTATTTTTCCCATTGCTTGTCACTTAACAATTCAAAGGGCCTCTTTTGCCATTGTTAGTCTTGTTGCAGATGGCTCTAATAAGAGAGCGAAGAATAATCTGCTTTAGTAAACGAGACATATCAATTCATGAGATAGTAGTGAGTTTCTTTCTTTTCTAATGTTAGAAAAAGTGTTAACCAGCTAAGCAAATAAGGGAAATGTAGTGATAATATTCAATAGTCATTTGGGCACTATCTTTTTTTAGTTTCCCAAATCGAATAACTGTCACTACTCATATGAACCAAATACTTCCATCATGTTTACCTTGAAATATAACAAAGAAGAATTCAGGCTAAATTTTTTTTAATCACAAAATTCTTATCACTTTCTTTTTTTGTTTTTTTTGAGACGGAGTCTCGCCCTGTCACCCAGGCTGGAGTGCAGTGGCGCGATCTTGGCTCACTCCAAGTTCCGCCTCCCAGGTTCACGCCATTCTCCTGCCTCAGCTTCCCGAGTAGCTGGGACTACAGGCACCCTCCACCACGCCTGGCTAATTTTTTGTATTTTTAGTAGAGATGGGGTTTCACTCTGTTAGCCAGGATGGTCTTGATCTCCTGACCTCGCGATCCGCCCGCCTGGGCCTCCCAAAGTGCTGGGATTACAGGCGTGAGCCACCGCGCCTAGCTGCAAAATTCTTATCACTTTCATAATGCACCGCAATATTTATTGCTTGTTCACTTTACTAAGGCAATCTCTGAATTAAATTTTTGTTTGTAATATTTCCAGATAGTATCTGAAAGCCTGAAATAAAACCTCTGTATATAGAGGCAGTTTGAAACTTAACTTTCACTGGGGAAAATGTATCACCAAGGAGAAAGACTTTAATAATATTCTTCTTTTAGAGGGCAAGATAGCCAACAGCTATTAAAATTCTGAAATAGCATTGTAAATTGTAATTATATATTGTTTCACTATGGCCAAACTATGATTAAAATAATATTTATATTCTTGTTACTAAAAAGGTACAGCACATTTTTTTTTTATTTTGCCTCCTATTAATTGAAGCTATATAATCTCTAAAGGCGAGAATAGAGCCATCTGCTCTTTCTTCTTCCTTTAATTAGTTTGTGTTGGCTTTGACAAGGTGTTACTGGAGATTTATTGCAAACAATTTCACTGCACTGGAGCCTAGGTCCTAGGCAAAATCTGAGTGCCCTATGGCGTGTGTGCATGGTTTTTCAATGGGCTAGTTTCCAAAAGAAAGCTCAGAATCTGTAAAAGAGGCATGATACAACTGATGTCCTACTCGATAGACTCTTGTTGAAGGCAAGAGTCTGTTATCAAAACTCTTACTTTGTTAACTTTTTATTGTTATCTTGTCTGAACAATCAATATGTCTTTCTAAATTTTTGTTCCACAGATGTTCAGTCCTCTTTCTCTAGGACTTTCTTTGTAAGCTCCATTAGGGAAGGTTGTTTAAAGAATAAATGTTTCCTGTTTTCCTTACTTGCTGTCTCTTTGAAATGTTGTTGAATAGTGATGCTTTTCCTCCTGAGAATGTTCTAATAATTAAGTTTTCCTGGAAACATACAACCTACCAAGATTGCATCAGCAAGAAATAGAAAACCTGAGCAGACCAATAACAAGTATCAAGATTGAAGCAGTAATAAAGTATGCCAACAAAGAAAAACCCAGGACCGGATGAATTCACTGCTGAGTTCTCCTAAAGATATAAAAAAGAACCAACATCAAACTTTCTCAAACTATTCCAAAAAACAGAAGTGGAGAGAATTCTCTGTAACTCATTCTATGAGGATGGCATGACTCTAATACCAAGATGAGAGAAGGACACAAAAAAAATAAAACTACAGGCTGATATCCCTGATGAACACTGAAGTGAAAATCCTCAACAAATACTAGCAGACCAAATCCAACAACAGGTTAAGAAAAGATAATACACCATGATAAAGTGACATTTATCTTAGGGTTGCAAGGATGGCTCAATATTTGCAAATCAATAAACGTGATGCATCACATTAACAGAATAAAGGAAAAAACACATGACCATCAATAGATGCAGAAAAAGCATTTGACAGGAATAAAAATCCCTTTATGACAAAAACTCTCAAGAAACTCAGCATAGAAGAATCATACCTCAAAGTAATAGAGGCCATATATGACAAACACCATACTGAATAGGGGAAGGTTGAAAACCTTTCATCTAAAAACTGGAACAATACAGGATGCCCACTTTCGCCACTCCTATTCAACATAGTACAGAGAGTCTAGTAAGAGCAATTAGGCAATAAAAAGAAATAAAACCAGTCAAATTGGAGAAGCAGAAGTCAAATCGTCCATATTCTCAAATGGCATAATCTTATATTAGGTTGGTGCAAACATAACTGTAGTTTTTTTCTAATATCTAGGAATAAACAAATGACTTCACAAAAAAACTTTTAGGACTGATGAACAAATTCAGCAAAGTTGCAGAACATAAAATCAACACACAAACATCAGTTGCATTTCATACATCAATAATGAAATAGCTGAAGAGAAACAAAGAAGACAAACCTATTTACAATAGTTATTAAAAAAATACCTAGGAATAAATTTAACCAAGGAGATAAAAGATCTCTACAAGGAAAACTACAAAACACTGTTATAAGAAATTGAAGAGGATGTAAATAAATGGAAAGAGATTCCATGTTCATGAGTTGGAAGAATTAATATTGTTAAAATGAACATACTGTCCAAGTTAATCTAGAGATTCAATGCAATCTCTATCAAAATACCAATGTCATTTTCACAGAATTAGAAAAAAAAAAACTAAAATATTTATGGAACCAAAAAAGCAAAGGAATCCTAACCAAAGTAAGGAAAGAAAAATGGGAGGAAGGAAGGAAGGAAGGAAGGAAGGAAGGAAGGAAGGAAGGAAGGAAGGGAGGCCCTTAACATGTAATAATTCATAAAGTATACAAGCCACAGTTGAATCATGAATTCATTTAAAAACATATCTTTGGCTAAAACTTGATAAGTATTTTCTTTTTAATTATAATTTTCAATATATTTGAATGCAGAGGTTTTAACAGCAAATAGAAATATTCATGGATTGTGATTTTTCTGTGTGAACTATACATACTGGTTGACCTTGCATTTTCATTCATCATTTTATGTCTTTTGATTGTCAAGTAATATTTAGTGATTGATAACTGAATGGCTATCAATTATATGTGATAAATTCATTGATTAATTTAACAAAGGTTATACATATATTATAGGAAACTAGCTCCCTTGCACTCACAACTATTTATGTTTAAATCATTTGTGAGGAATGTAAATGGACAAATGTAAATATTTTCTAAATGATGGTAGATAGGATTATGTACTTAATCATAAATCAGAAATTATAAATATTATGTACTTAAATAATTATTTGAGACTCTAGTGAGGTAATCTTACTATATCTTTTAAAAATTCTTAACTAGGTAATATCAAATGTCAGGAATGGTGTGGAGTTACTGAAATATATTTCTGGTTGAAAGAGTACATTGGCAAAATGACTTCAAAAAATAATTTAGTATGACCTGATAGTGTTGAATTTGCACACAGCTTATGGCCCAGCAATTTCATTCTTAAGCATATGAATATATATCCTCAAATCTTCTAGAAGAGATATGTTCCCATAACATTAGGTGCTGATGGCCTAGAGGTCTTAGCTTCAGAGGGAGGAATGCTGCCACCAGGAGACACAACAATGATCCCATTAAACAGGAAGTTAAGATTGCCACCTGGACACTTTGGGCTCCTCCTACCTTTAAGTTAACAGGCTAAGAAGAAGTTACAGTGTTGGCTGGAGTGATTGACCTTGACTATTAAGATGAAATCAGTCTACTAGTACACAACAGAGGTAAGGAAGAATATACATGGAATATAGGAGATCCATTAGGTTGTCTTTTATTATTACCATGCCCTGAGATTAAGGTCAATGGGAAACTACAACAGCTCAATCCAGTCAGGACTACAAATGGTCCAGACCCTTCAGGAATGAAGGCTTGGGTCACTCCACCAGGAAAAAAAACAAAAGAAAACAAAACACAGTCTGATGAGGTGCTTGCTGAAGGCAAAGGGAATACAGAATGGGTAGTAGAAGAAGGTAGTCATCAATACAAGCTATGACCACGTGACCAGCTGCAGAAATGAGGACTGTAATTGTGATGAGTATTTCCTCATTGTTTTGTTAAATACGTGTTTGTGCATGTATACACTTGTACTAAGAATCTTTATTTTATTTCCTTTCTCCTTTATCATGTGATGTAAGATTTATTGACTTCATATCAGCATTTAAGTATTGTTAACTTTATGTGATAGTATTTGGGTTGGGGATTGGTTCATTTCTGGTTGTACAAAGGATAGTTGTATGATGTTAGGCGTAATTATGACTTTATTGTTGTCTTTATTTGAAGATTATGTATGATCTCAGGAGATGCATATGGGTTCAAATTCACAAGGGGTGGACTTTTGATGGTTAATACTGAATGTCAACTTTATTTGATTGAAGGATGCATTGATTGATCCTAGGTGTGCCTGTGAGGGTCTTGCTAAAAGAGATTAACATTTGAGTCAGTGGTCTGGGAAAGGAAGATCCACCCTTAATCTGGGTGGACACCATCTAATCAGCTGCCAGCATGGCTAAACTATAAAGCAGGCAGAAAAGCATGACAAGACTAGACTGTCCTAGCCTGCATCTTTCTCCCATGCTGAATGCTTCCTGCCCTTAAACATCAGACTCCATGTTCTTCGGCTTTGAAACTTGAACTGGATTTCCTTGCTCCTCATCTTGCAGACAGCCTATTGTGGGACCTTGTGATAGTATGAGTTAATACTAAATAAACTCCCCTTTATATACATGTATATATATGTATGTATGTGTGTATATATATATATATATATATATATATATATATATATATATTCTATTTGTTTTGTCCCTCTAGAGAACCTAAGATATTTAAAATTATACATAAAAGAATAGCTTGTAATTAAATAGTGCATGACCACCAACATTAGAAGAGGTAAGTAATATTTGATATATTAATTCCACAGACTATTCTACAGCAGAGAAAACAACTGAATAATAGCTACATGAAATGACATGGATGAGCTGCAAGATGTAAATCAAGCGAAAAGAAAACTTGAAGAAGAATATACAGCTTAATTCTATTGATGCATATTTCAAATAAAACAGGAAACTTTTAGAGTTACAAATATATACAAGTAAATAGAAGCAAAGGAACAATAAATAACTCAATATGATGAGTACCCTGAAGGTGGAGAGAAAGAGATGGGAAAGGGATTGGGCACACAAAGAATTTTAAGCCAACAATTTTTTAATTAAACTGAGTGTTGTGCCCACAGAAGATCACAATATCTTTATTCTTAATCCTTTACACATATTTTATAAATTTCCTTTTGTATCTACTCAATATTTAATGAAAAATGATGGGCGACTGTGTAATACTTGTGTTTTAAATAGGTATTTATAATAATTAAATTAAAACATATTATTGCTCCTTAAGCATTGAAGAAGAAATAAAAAAGAAAGAAAATAAACCAAAAAATTAAACCCCAAACAAAATTTTAGAAGTAATAAAAAAGAGAATAATTTTGGACTCCTGGCATTAGCTACTATGATGACCTATTTATCACCTATAGGGTAGTTGACATGAAGAAAAATTTGGCTAACTCTGGATTTTATTTCTGGCATATACTGCATTTAAATACCTGTTCAGAAGCAGAATTGCTGCCATTTTGATTCTCACATAGCTAGATCCCCAGCCAAATCTAAGACTGTGTTTCACTGGGAGTAGATGCACATCTGTGTGTGTGTGTGTATGTGTGTGTGTGTGTGTGTATGCATGTACATATGTGACCTGCATACTGGTACCATCCAAGGACTTGAAATAACATTGAAATTGGCTCAATACTTTTATCCATTTGAGCTATCACTTTTTCCTTCAGAAGCTGTGAAATGTGTTTGATAAATTATGACCATATTACTTGATAATATATCACTACCATTGCATTGTAAATTATCAATCACAAGAAGAGTCAAGCCATCAGGCCCCCAAAATAGAGCTGTGGGAAGTAGAAAGCATTAAAGTAAAAAACCCTCATGTTTCTCCTTTCTGTATTACATGTCATATGACCAAGGTCCACCTCACTACTTCTTCAACACTCCGTGTCTAGCCTAGGCTAGAGATTTAACCAAGCTTAGTTCATTAACTGATTGATTTCACCTAACACAAATTCTGCAAACATGTTCTCAGGGGCAAACAAATTTTGGAAATACCTTGTCAACCACGGGTAATAGGGTCCTTTACTACTGATTTAGAGGATGTAAAACAATAAACCATATTTTGATTCTTCATTAAATAGGGAACATTATACACATTGTTTTTCAAATTCATTTGATTATGATGTTTATTCCCCTCCCTCGAAGATCTACCTCATAGGACTACTGATTTTGTGGAATGGACTTTGGGAAATGCTGCTACTAGTTATTCTATTATATTCTGTACCTTTCTCCAAAAAGGTATAGTAATTAGAAAATCCAGGATGTATTAATAGAATATTAGCATATATCATGGAGTAGCAGAATGGGCACAGAAGCTGCTATTGTTTTAATGTGTCCCACAGATAAGCATGTGTTGGAAACTGAATCCCTAATGTAATAGTGTTGGAAAGTGAGGCCTAAAAGGAGGTGTTTAGGTCATGAGGGCAGAACCCTCATGAAATAGATTAATGTCATTATAAAAAAACAAGTTCAACAGCCTCCTGGGCTTTTGCCCTTCAGCCCTCCATCATGTGATGGCACATCATGAAAGTCTTAGCCAGGTGCAAATGTCTTGATCTTGAACTTCCCAGACTCCTGAAGTATGAACCAACAAATTTGTGTTAATTATGAATTACCCAGTGTCAAGTATTCTGTTATAGCAGGACAAAACAGACTTAGACAGAAGTAAGCAGAAGTAAGCTGAAGCAAAAGTTTCAATATATATATTTAAACTTTGAATATATAAATATATATAGTCTATAAAATGTATAAAACTTTGAATATGTATAGTATATAAAATATTTTAAAAAGTACTTTATAAAATATAATTTCCCCCATGATCTCTGAGGATACTATTAAAGACAGCCTTTGCCTTTAATATTTACTTGTAGCTTTTTTCCCCTGTTCTAAATCACCCAAAATTAATCTGGCATCTAATGGTTAAAAAAATGGCATTCTAGTTAGATTCAACTTCTCTTTAATCAGGCCAAAGAATTTTCACCTTAATTATAGAATAAGGTCTCACTCAAGTTTCTCTACAAATATCATGTGACCCACATCCTACTTGGTTGTTTTTAGATTCTTAGTCTCCATAAAAGAACAAGACCAAAAGGTGAGAAAAGTCAGGTGAATGTTCTGAATGGAATGTAATAAAAAAAATCTAACACTCCATATGGAACTAAGTTTTCCTTAAGTGTGAAAATGAGAGAAAAATAACATATAATGTTGTTATGATTGCCTACAGGATTTTAGAAGTTTCAACACTAATTCACACATACCACTTTCCTCCAAAACTTTATCTAAGTTGTACGTATACTTATGGGATTATAATTTTTTCCCACATAAGGATGATAAATGTCAAAACACAAAAAATTTAGATTACCTGTATAAAGGCACAAGGAATACTATGACATTCATAAAGTGAGAGAGTTGGATTAGATGTATATCAGGAGCTGATCAAGATCTAACACTATTGGATTCTGTAATGTGCTGATATTTCTTCCAGTCACAACTTGCTTTCAGCAACATCGAGGAGGATGACAACAGCAAACACATCAAGCTTATTTCTCATGAATAGTCTCGATACCAACCACACTCAAGACCTTGATTAATTTCTAAATCAATCATTCATCTTTGGGTCAAATATGGTAGTATGGAGTGACTGAGCTGAAGTCCATTGCTTCTGCCCTACTTGCCTGCACACAGGTAGACGGCATAGCACTGCTGGTCTACAGTAGTGGTCTGTAGAATTCTGCCTGTTACCAGTGCATGAATGAAATTAAATGGCATGCAGGTGCTTAATAGATTAAATAAATACACAATATGTAAAACAAGCAAATATTTTTGGTTTATTTGGTTCAATAATTGGAATGTGTGGTTCAATAATTCCTGGAATATCAATTGGGAAAGACTGATAGCTTTGTAGAACTGGAAAACTAACACTCAAAGTGGCTCCTTGCCACTTATCCACCATCAGACCAAATATGTGCTCTAAAGTCTTGAGTAAGTGAAGTTTGGTGGTAATGTCAGGCACCTGTTAACCTCAGTTGGTATGGATATTTGATAATGTCTATTGCAATTTATGCTTGAATTGTCTGTACAGATGAGCACCAGATAATCAGGTGTCAAGATGAGAAAAGTATAAAAAATATAGGGGACTGATATGTCTCCATTCCTTAGCTTGTTCAGAAACTGCTCTGCAGAGTGAAAACTGGAAGCAAGCCTTTAGTTACAAAGTGCGTTTCTTAAAAAGATTGGGTAGATTTTGCCAAAATAAAAATGGAGGATAATACACTCCAATATTTTCATATGTTTATGTTTTTTAGGCCTTTAAAACAGTTCTAAGCTATTATTCCCATTGTGTAGTACAGGAAGCCAAATCTAAGACAGGTTAAGTAAACTATCCAAGATTTACAAACCAAAAATGGCAAATCCAGAATTCTAATTCAAATATTTCTTACTACAAGACCCGCTACCTTTTTTTTTAATTTGTATGGGTACATAGCACGTGTATATATTTATGGGATACATGAAATTTTGATATGGGCATTCACAGTGAAATAAGCACGTCATGAAGAATGAGGTATCCATCCCCTCAAGCATTTATCCTTTGAGTTACAAACAATCCAATCACACTCTTTATTTTTAAATGCACAATTAAGTTATCATTGATTATAGTTACCGTGTTGTTTGATTAAATAGTAGGTCTTATTCATTCTTTCTAGCTACTTCTTGTACCCATTAACTATACCTACCTCTCCCCCACCTCCTACTACCCTCCCTAGTAACCATCCTGTTACTTTCTATCTTCATGAATTGAATTGTTTTGAATTTTAGATCCCACAAATAAGTGAAAATATGTGATGTTTGTCTTTCAGTGCCTGGTTTATTTCACTTAGCATAAGCCCTCCAGTTCCATTCATATTGTTGCAGATGACTGGATCTTATTCTTTTTTATGGCTGAATAGTACTCTATTGTGTATAAGTACTACATTTTCTTTATTCATTCATCTGCTGATGGACCAGGTTACTTTCAAATTTTGAGTATTGTGAACATTGCTGCAACCTCAGTGTCTTAAGTGCTAAGGTTATTGCCCCTAAATAAATGAGAAGCCTCACATAATGTAGAGGAGGACTTTTCTGAAACTCTGAAATTATATTATTCTAATCTGTACTAACTGAAAAGACAATTGTGTGTCACTCCCATTTTATCTCACATATCTCACCGTGCAGAGCAACTTGTCAATATATAGATGTAAAATTCAGAATGCTGGATTCTTTTCTACCTGTGAGAACTGGCCAAGTCACATACTCGCCTTAATAAAATAAAAGGGCAGGAACTATGATCTTTAAGGTCCCTTTTATATTAAGCACTGTTCAAAATACCATCATCATTTTTCCTTTATGCCTAAGAATATGATTTTAGAACTCTTCTAATACGTAATTCTTTGGTAAAATGGAATCATATTATGAATAAATAAATAAATAAATTTGCATTGACATTAAAATAAGTCTTTCCAAGTTATATATTATAGATCTGTCTTATCTATTTTAAACATGTCATAGTGCTTCATAAAATTTTATGGTATTCTACAGTGCCTCAAGTTTATTTAGATATACTTCCATACAAGGGTATTTATATAATTATTTCCAGTGTTTTATTTCTGATTTTTTTTTTTGCCTTTACAAATAAGACTGATGTGTGCATGTGTTGTGTGAAATTAGACCATAGATATGCAATATATATATATATATATCAAATATATGACATAGATATATTCATCTGTCTATTTATAGGCGCTATGTAATTTGGATAGATTCCTAAGATTCCTAGTATTAGTAGCTGGGTCAAAAGAGATGAACACTTTAATTTACTTACATTTATTTGCTGATAATTATCCAAAAATGTTGCAATAATTTACATTACCATCCAGTGTTTGAGGTATTGTATCAGGTTACTTTGGGTTTCAAATAAAAGAAAATGTCAATTTAAGTTTATTTAAATGAGAAAATTCACTTTGTCATGTAACAAAGTTCAGAGGATGAAGAGGGCTGTGCTGTGGCCTATTTTTCCTCCTGTTATTCTATTCTCATAGAGCTCTCCAAGGTGATTTCAAGATGACAGCTGCAGCTCTTCCTGGTGTCCATGCTAGACCTGACACCATTCAGAGACAGAAATGGGCCTCTTGACCTATTTTTTAAGAGTGTGCAAATCTTCTGCAGAATTTTTTTAGCAGATTTCTTCTCTCTCATTTCCCTGAATTATGTCAAAAATCCATGCTTAAACCAATTACTGGGAAAGCGAATGACTCATGAGGATTTAACCCAGATTTGGATCTATGGCCAGCATATTCTAAAGTGTATGGGTATACTAAGAGGAGAAAAAACTGAACAAAACTGGTTGTTTTTTAAAACAATGATGTAGTTTGTTGTGGTTAGGCAAACAATGTCTGCAACAGATATTTTTGGTCTTGAGGAGAGGATATATAACTATATGATGGATATAATGGTATGATGTTTTAATACGCGTATCCCTGGTTACTAGTTAGTTAAGCCTTTTTTCATATATTTATTGACCTGTATCAATTCTTCTCAGTTAAAAGTCTTTTTGTATCCCTTTATCATTATATTAAAAAGAAACACTTGTCAATTAATAGGGGCTCTTTGAAGAATAATATTTTAAGACTTTTTGTGTCAAATATTTTACAAAAAATTCATAGTTTGTAGTTAGACTTTGATTTCTTTTACATCTTTTTTTCATGAAAAACATTTCTATCTCATCACTTTCCTTTATGGATTTTGGATTTGTGTCTTGCTTAAGAAACCGTAAGTTACAAAAATATTTTCCTGTGACCGGGCAAGTAAAATCTAAGCTATTCATTTTTTTGATCTTCATCTCTTTTGACATAAAAGTATTATGATAAATTTGAGGGAAGTTGCATTAGGCAATTATTTACCAAGATATATAAAGGATTAGAAAGGAGGATTTGTTCAGGATTTAATAAGGCCTTCCCTGAGCCCAACCTCAATGCAAACATGTCTTGTACCATGTTACTAGTTTTCATTACAACTTAGTTTATTTACAGTTCTTTTAATAATTCGTTAGTTCATATTTATTTACTACTGTGTGTTTTTCTGTTTAATATCTATCTCCCAAAATAGAAAATTAGCCCAAAGAAGAAAATGACCACCTTGCTTTATTCATTGCTCAGTCTTCGGGATACCTAGGGATTGTTGCCTAATGCATAGTAAATGTTCAATAGTGTGATGAAATGAATTAATTGAAACAAAATTAAGTAAGGAAAGGTAAGGAAGGACAGTGAACCCTGCATTGCAAGCAAATGCAATAGTGGAGATACTACTGTGGAGAGGTCTTTTCTTTTCTTTTTTCTTTTTTTTTTTTTGAGACGGAGTCTCACACTCTCGCCAGACTGGAGTGCAGTGGCGCGATCTCGGCTCACTGCAAGCTCTGCTTCCCAGGTTCACGCCATTCTCCTGGGAGAGGCCTTTTCTAAGACCTAGTTGCCAAATTGTTGCAATTTGACAGTACAGCTTAAAAATGGAGAATTATAAAAATGCTTTTGTCCTTTGACTCAATAATTTGGTAACAATGAATTATCCTATGGGAATGAGTAGAGTGACAATCAAAGGTTTGCATATAATAAAATTTTTAAATTTCATTTTCCTTATACTTCCCAAATATTCCACCTGGATCATGGGTTCCTTTTGTAATCAGTAAAAAGTAAATATTATAAAATGTATGAAGACACATTTCGCAGAAATAACACTGGCATAGCCAGGTTTTTCTAAAGCAGGGAATTATATGTAATTGTTTTCAACTCCTGCCCACCCATTCAACTACATCCAGTTCACTTGAATCTCCCTAATCTCCTACCAGTGAGTGGTATTGTTTCTCACATTCTGATTGATATTTAATATAGATTTTTTATCACCCTACTTTCAATAACTGTATTTAATAAAGGAAAAGGAGAGAGAGAGAGACAGATGAAGACCTCTGTCTAAATGCAGGCACATGAAGCAAGTAGAATATTTCACTCACTTAATTAATTTTCTCCAAGGTATTCCACATAGTTCTGGGAAATTAAAATATGTATTATATTTACGTCTCCATTTTTTCTCACCTTCGATGCATAAAATAAAGATAAGAAACAACTAGTTAGATTTTAAAAGATTTGTGAATGTTAGACCAAACACAAAGGAAGGCCCTCATAGGGGTAAGCCTCTAATCAGAACTGGACCAACTTCTTTTTGTTTTCACTTCTGAAATGTATCTTTCTAGTTCTTATTTCTATTCTCTAACAACGTAAAGCAGCAATGATATTTGCCACTTGTTAATCTTTAAATAAACATTCTGAGAAGGTAGTTATACAAATATAGACCCATTCAAAAGGACACAAAGTCAAAGAGTAATGAAATATACAATTTTACAAAAAAATAACTCAAAACGTAAAAGATCTTAAGTGTACCAGTCTTTCGGTTATATGGATTGGAGAGTTAAAATATAATACCCTATTAAAATGTGTGGTACCCCTTAAGTATCAAACTGAACGCTTTTGCACATAAGTATCTTTCTAAAGAGTATTTATAGAATTTCTAGCAAAGCATCTAAAGTACTAAATATACTTAGCAGTAAAAAAATACCTTGATAAGGCCAGGCACAGTGGCTCACGTCTGTAACTCCAGCACTTTGGGAAGCTGAAGCAGGTGGATCACGAGGTCAGGAATTCAAGGCAAGCATGGCCAAGATGGTGAAACCCCATCTCTACTAAAAATACAAAAAAATTAGGTGGGCGTGGTGGCAGGCACCTGTAGTCCCAGCTACTCGGGAGGCTGAGGCTGAGAATTGCTTGATTCCGGGAGGTGGAGGTTTCAATGAACAGAGATGGTGCCACTGCACTCCAGCCTGGGTGACAGAGCAAGACTCTGTCTCAAAAAACAAACAAACAAATAAAAACAAAAACAAAACAAAACAAAAAAAATCCACACCTTGATGATTTCACTTAAGCTTACAACTTTTGTTTATTAATGCATAGACGGTGTGAATGGATTAAATTAGAAATGCAGGCAGTTTTTTGGCTGGTGTTTTTTCTTCAGGATCTAGCCCTAGAAACAAAGGGCAGAAGAGGGAGAGGGAAAGGAGTAATAGCGTGTGTGGCAAAGGATCTGAAATAATTTCTTCTAACAGTATGGAGTAGTGGTGAGGGACACAGTCTGACATCATGAAGATTTAGTTTCTCGGCCGACCTCTACTACTGTCTTGGCAATGTAATCTCTCTAAACCTCAGTTTTCTATTCACTATTAAATTAAGTATAACACTACTCCCTACTTCATTGAGTTGTGATGCTTAAATGAAATAGTGCATATGAATCAGCTGACCAAGTGATTGGCACAAAGCATTCTCCAATTCCTTCTCTGAGGCAGGTGATATTAAAAGTCTATGCCTGTGACTATTTCTGTATCTTATGACCCAGTCATTTGGTCAAATGCCTTGATTTCACAAGGACATATATCTTAGACATATTGTCTTATGTATTTCACGTTTCAGAAATTCGATTTTTAGAATAGAAACACAGTGACACGGAGCCATAGAAAGTATCACATTAAAGTGGGATCTAGCAAGCATTATGAGGTTTCCAGAACTGATCTGTTTTCCTTTCTTTCTAGCTGTTAGTTATTCGAGTCTTTATATCTATAAGATGTATTAACAGTCTTCTGCTGAGCATGGTGACTCACGCTTGTAACCCCAGCACTTTGGCAGGCTGAGATGGGAGGATTGCTTAAGGCAAGAGTTCAATAATAGCCTAGGGAAAATAACAAAACCCCCATCTCTACAAAAAATAAATAAATAAATAAATGTATTGGCCAGGTGTGGTGGTGTGTACCTGTAGTGCCAGCTATTCAGGAGGCTGAGGTGGGAGGATCACTTGAGCCCAGAAATTCGAGGTTGTAGTGAGCTACTATCACACTATTGTACACCAGCCTGAGCAACAGAAAGAGACCCCAACTCTTAAAAAAGAAAAGATCTTCTAATATTTTGTTTTAAGTAAGATAACAAGAGTTTGTAACTCAAAGAGGCTCAATTATTAATGGTATAAAACTGCTGTACATGCTAGTTATTGTAGCTTGTAACTAAAAGAACCTCAACTAGTAGTACAAGACTAAGAAAATGTTCCAGTTCTCATGTGCATATTCAAATTTCTATTTTTGTCTAGAGTGGCAAACAAAATTAATGTTTTAAAGAACATGATATTGAGAAGTGAGACATGAGAAAGAAAGAGGAAGAAAATAAAATTCAGGAAGAGCAACATCTCAGAAGTTGGAGAATTGACTACATGTGTCCCCCAGGTAATTCCCTATTGCATGTTTTTCCTTCACTTTTCTTTCCTTTGTAAAGGATAAATAATAAATAATAATAAATAACATACAAAATGGCTATTTTTAAACTTTTATTCCTTTCACCTTGGAGGATTTATAACAAATTGGCAGCTACAGGAAAAAAATGATTCTTTTTAAATAAAAGTTTAAATGCTTTTGTAACTTTATAACTTAGAAAAATTATTTGAGAATTACTGCACTATTATTAACCTCTTGTTACCTCTTTTTAAATGTATTTTAATTTCTTTATTCCTTATCTCTGATTATAGAAAAAAATACCTTTGGAAAGATTGCAAATAACAACTACTTGCAATATTTTTTCTTTGCATATTTGTATGACAACACTCAAATATCCGTGTTGTAGAGGTTTACTATAGTGAAAAATGGAAAACAACCTAGGGGAAGAGGAGTTAAATAAATTATGATACATCCATTCCTTGGGATATTATTCTGCACTTACCTAGAATAAGATAAATTTATATTTTGTCATGAAGAGATAGTGCTTTCAAGGCAAAAAAAAATAAAAAACTACAAAACAATATGTATAATATAATCAAAACTTTATATAAAAAAATTAAGAAAAGCGTTCCACCTCCTAATACCATCACAAGGGGATTCAAACTTTAACATATGAATTTTGAGAGGACACATGCTTTTGGTTTATCACATTTTACCACTGGCCCTTACAAGCCCTCTCCTTCTCACATGCAAAATACCCTCATTTCATCTCAACAATCCCAAAAGTCTTAACTCATTTCAGCATCAACTCTAAAGTCTAAAGTCTCTTGTAAATACTATCTAAATCAGATATAGGTGAGACTCCAAGTATAATTCATGTCATTCTTCCAGAGACAAAGATCCTCTTCATCTATGAACTTGTGAAACCAAATTAGTTACCTGTTTCTAAAACCCCAAGGGCATGCACAGCAATTTGCCTCAAATGACCTGCTAAAAAACAGCTTCCCTATCGCCATTGACACTTCAAACATTACTGGATTTGCTAGATCATAAGGTCGAAGCAGTAACACATCTTTCACAGCAGCCTGAACCTCTAGCAGAGCTTTTTCTTGTTCTGGGTCCCACTCAAAACTAGCGCCTTTTTGGATTACTTAGTAAATTGACCAGAGTAACACACCCAAATGTAGAATATGTTCAAAAATTCAAATAGGTCCCTAGGCATTGTTCCTTTTTTTTTTTTTTTTTTTTTTTTACCTCAGCATGCCCTATATCATTGGACCCCAAGAAATTTTGCTGACGTAGAAGGCCCCTGAATTTTTGTCTGATTTATTTTCTACTCTTTACATGCAGATGTCTTACCAATAAGTCCAGAATAGTTGCTACTTCTTGCACTCTAGGTCCAATCAGCATATATTATCAATATAAGGGACAAGTGTGATATCTTGCAGAAGGAAAAGGTGACCCACATCTCTGTGAAATAATTAGGACATAGGGCTGGAGGGTTGGTAGATTCTTAAGGGTTGTAACTGTGCCAGCCACAGTATGAGATGCTGCATGTAATTTTCAGTCATCTCAGACTTGTGGCTGTAGAAGATGAGGATCTCCTCTAGAACACTCAGAGAATCTTTCAGGTTAGTTATGTAGCACTCACACTGGGAAACTGAATCGCTGAGCTCATGTTTTTCTGCCATCATTTTGTCCAGCAACACTAGGAGCAACCGTTTTCATAATATTATTTTTTTCCGAAAAATGTGTAAGTATAATATAGAGTCATTCTGATTCTTGCTTTTTTTTTTTTTCTTTTTGAGACGGAGTCTCGCTCTTTCACCCAGACTGGAGCGCAGTGGCGCGATCTCGGCTCACTGCAAGCTCCGCCTCCCAGGTTCACGTCGTGTTCCTGCCTCAGTCTCTCGGAGTAGCTGGGACTACAGGCGCCTGCCACCACGCCTGGCTATTTTTTTTTTTTTTTTTTTTGTATTTTTAGTAGAGACGGGGTTTCACCGTGGTCTCGATCTCCTGACCTCGTGATCCGCCCGCCTCAGCCTCCCAAAGTGCTGGGATTACAAGCCTGAGCCACCGCGCCCGGCTATTTTTAGTGTTTTTTTGGCTTAATACTCTTAAGTAAAAGGCAACAATTGCTTGCAAATAGTTGAGGTCACAAACAAGGTATCATATTGAACTGTTTGCTCATAACTGGCAATGTGGCCACCTCAGATAAAATATATTGAATACAGGAAGGAGAATTCTATTCTTATCACAATGAAAAATTGTTAAAAACTATAAGGTACAATCCCTATTTTTAAGGAGCTTAAAGTTTCCTTAGTAAGATGAGAAACTATATCGATGCAGTAGTATTTCTTAAAAAATAATTTTAACAGTGTATTCAGGTTTCACAGACACATGCACATGTGTACACAGATGTACACACACACCACTCTCTAGTCACAGAAACATATTATTATTATTATTATTATTTTGAGGCAAAGTTTCGTTCTTGTTGCCCAGGCTGGAGTGTAATGGCACGATCTCAGCTCACTGCAACCTCCACCGCCTGGGTTCAAGTGATTCTTCTGCCTCAGGCTCCCAAGTAGCTGGAATTACAGGCATGTGCCACCAAACCCAGCTAATTTTGTATATTTAGTAGAGACAGGGTTTCACCATGTTGGTCAGGCTGGTCTTGAACTCCTAACCTCAAGTGATCCACCCACCTTGGCCTCTCAAAGTCCTGGGATTATAGGTGTGAACCACCATGACTGGCACATTATTTTTTAATATTACTAACATTTTAAAGTTATCTTTGATATTACTGCTTGAAGATTTACAGACTGAGGTATTTAAATATGCATAAAATATAATTTTCTGTAGAGTTCAGAGATACTTATTTTTCACTTCCATGTATAGGTTAATATGAGAGAGACAGACAGACAAAGGGATCTGAATGATATCTGCCATGAGGCAGTATAGTCCCAGAAGAGGGAAAATTTAAAATTATGAGAAGAAAGTAGGCATGGCTTCAAAGAAGAGGTACCCAAAGCATGGTATTAGAGAAAAATCAGAAGGCTGTTGTTTGCTTCTATCACGCTTTTATTGTGTAGTCTTTGGCAAATCATTTAGCATTTTCAGAATTCAAGTTGTTTCTTAGTAAAATAAAAAAGATTGAATTGAATTATCCGTCACTAGGATTCCTTAAACAATCGTGTATCGCTGTATTCGAGAAAAAAGTATACATTTTACAATTCATTTTATTTAATTGTGGGGATAATAGGTTTTCAATTTTGCATGCAAGTTAAATTTTAAGGATGGTTAAAATAACTTTAAAAATAACAAAATTGCCCATGAAATTTAAATATATATGCTGACATTAAACTAGGTAGAATGCTCACATTGTGAGCAGCATGTGGGAAATGAAGATAAATAAGGCAGTAAACAATTCACTTAATTCATTCTCTGCTTCCTCTTGGAATCAATGGCAGAGATTAAGGGAAAAATCTCCGGGACTCTACCTTCTCTCTTTGATCTTTCACTGTCTAGCTCTTGAATTTGTACTCACCCTCTCTGGTTTGCACTTTTCACCCACTGTAATTAAACTTGCCTTCCTCTGTAACTTTAGAAGTATCACAATACATGCAGATGTCTGTATCTCTCTCACAAACCTACACATAGTTGGGGATTAATAAATGTCTATTGAAACAACAATCAAATTTAAAATTTAAAATTTTATGTTCACAATGAGGCTCAATTAAATATATAATATAAAAATGTATATATAAATCATATTAAATAAAATGTCTATACATGTATACATATAGATGGTAGTAATAATACACAAGTGAACACTTACTGCTATGATATGGCTAGTTATGTACCTGCCAGTATGCTAAGCACTTGACTAGAATTACCTTATTTTATTCGTAATAGCCCATGAACTAGTTATTGGTATTACCTACATTTTACAAATGGGAAAAATAAGGCTCAGAGAGACTTTATGTAATTGTAATACACAATTAATTAACCTAGAACTAGTAAATTTTCAGCCAATATTCAAACAATCAGTGTAATTCTAGCAGCTACAATTTATTCTAAGTATCAGTCTGTCTACCATCCATCCATCTACCCACCCATCCATCCATCTATTCTTTATGCCTGCATCAGTCCATTTATCTATAATCTGTAACTTAATTAAAATCATATAAGGTATATCTTCTAAATCCTGCTTACTTATTTAGCAATATATCACCAACATATTTTACATAATTAAATATTTTAATATTGTCTTAATGACAGATATATTTCCCTCTGTTTTTAACACTATCTACCTCCTTCTTTAAAAAGAGATCTTTATTTCCTTGCTACTTAATCTATATCTTAACACAGCTTAAGCTTTTAGCTTCCTAAAAATACCCGAGAAAAATGGCATTTTACTCAAGAATATTTCATAAAATAAGTCAAATGTGTCCCTGAATTTAATTATGTACTCATGAGTTAATTATTATTTAAAAAGTCTATTCAATTAGCTACATATCACATTGGAGTTTGAATTCTCCAGCAATTTTTTATTCATTTAAAGTCTGAAGCCAAAATTCTAAAATAAAATGCTAAATGACTAAATGGGTTCTCCCTAAGGCAACTGGAGATGACAAGGCTAATATGGTCTAAATGAAAATGAAAAGTGTTTGGAAAAATGAATTTTTGTGTTAAAAGGGAACGTTTTGTTTTTCTTTCTTTTTTTTAGTTTTTTTTTTTTTTTGCTCATACTAAATGCTTTATGCCAGCCTAGTTGAAACAAGCATATTTTTCTCAAATGAAAATAAAACTTATAATCACCACTTATATTTTCATACACTTCAGGTATATAAAGTACTGTTTAAAATGTGGCTAAAATAAAATGGTTGTCACCTGAGTAAGATTCCAAGAAATGCAATCAACATTCCAAGAAAGGAAATAAAATGAAGACTATCTTTCTGAAGAGATGAGTAAAAGAATGCCAACAGCTCAATGGTTCAAACCAATTCCATCATTAAGCTTAATTCTTAGCCAAGCAAAACTCCCAAACTGAAAGCCCCACCCTATGCATTGCACTAATAAGCAATCCTTTGTTCTTCATCCCCAATACTGTAAAATGATAAATGGAATATTGTTACATTGAATAATTAAATATCATGACTTTACTAAAAGCATATCATCCTTTAAAGACTGAATTAAATAAACAAGAAACAATTTTATGTATTTCAGAGTATTTAGTAAGAAGAATTAAATCACAAATACTTTATGACCATAATATTCACCTTTGTCTTAAACTATAAATTGAAGTTGTTTACATGGATGTGAAGACAAAATGAGGCCTGGTAGTGAATTTGCATTTCCTATCTTAATTCTGTTATTAGTCATCTGGGTAATTTTCAATCAGTCATTTATCCTCTCTGGGCCAAATTTATATATTTTTTTATTCACAGAGAAACTTTGGTCAGGCATTTTCCTAAGGTCACGTTCAGGTCTGGAATTACATTTGATAACTTTCTCACTGAGTAATCCATTTGATACTGATTAGGGAAAATGAGCAGAAAGTAAGAAAGTTGATAAACTATCAAATTCTATAGGAATTACATTAATGGACTCCAGAAATTTAAAAAAAAGTTTTAGTTGCAATTCTATTTAATATCTAATCCCCACAATCTGCCATGAATAATCTCTTAGAATGCCAATAAATATTTCATCTTCTTAAATCATTTTTATAAAATGCAGTACCCTAAAAAATTTGTCACCACACTGCTTTTCTCATGTAATTATAAGGGACTTGAAGGCAAATATCATGACTTACTCACCTCTGCATTCTCCAGCACCTGGCAGTGTCTGACACCTTAATGACAATTAACAGTAATTGTTAAATGAATGAATAAATGAATGAATGAATGATAACCTGACTTGAAAGCATACTGGTTTGCCTAGCTTTTTGGAGAACTGGGTTTGAAAAGTTTTTCTATTAGAAATTGAATATTAAAATAGTTTCTACTATTTTGTTACAAAACTTATAATAACCCTATGATATATAATGTTCCTTGGTTTAAAATGTTCCATGTTTTAAGATTATTTTATATAACTACACATAAATAGTACAATATTTTGCCATTATCTTTTAAATGCAATCAACTTGAAACTTATTTAATGTGCAAAGAAGAGCAGAAAATCAAGAAACTGGGGAAAAGACAAGCAGTGAGATTTGGACGTGAGTCACGCAGTCATTTAACTATTAGGCCACCAAGGAAACAGTACTAGACCATCTTTGCAGAACGTATGGTTTAATTGGAGAGACAAGCATTAAGTAAACATTTAATTAAGTATGGAATTATAATCATTTATATTTGAACTGATGATAAATCCAGGATGATATGAAACATGTTTAATGGAGACATAACCTAATTTGTGGGTGAGGGAAGGCTACACTGAAGAAAATATGTTTAAGACGACATCTGCATAGTGTGTAGGAGATAACCAGGCAAATAGGGAAACATTATAATGTGGACACAACAGCATGAGCCAAGGTCCAGGAGCTAGAAAAGCCTTTTGTACTGTAAAGTATCAGTGTGGTTAGAAAGCCATTTCAAAATTGGTCTGAGAAAGCCATTACAAAAGAGGTCTAAAAATAGACAGATGTGTAGGGTTAGCTCATTCGGGACTTGGGCATGTTAAGAGTCCTTAATTTTATCTTACTATGGCAGAGGAGATGTATTAAATTGGTTTAGCAAAGTATGTGATTTCATACAATTTGTGTTTTTACAAGATCACACTAAGTATTCTAAGAGCAGCAGTGGATATGTGGTCAATATATAAGGATATTGAACAATAATGGGTGAAAAAATGACGAGGATCCCTATTAGGGGATTTGCAGAGGGAAGGAGAGTAGTATGGATTAAAGTTAAATTTAAAAACAATAGTTGAGAAGACTGTGTTTGGGTGTGAAGGATGAAGGAAAGAGTTATCAAAGATGACTCCAGGTTTATGCCTTGATTTGCTAGTTAATATTATATGAGCAATCATCTGCCTTGAAACTGGCTGAGGTCCCAAAGCTGATAACATAGAAAGAGTTTCAGACCTCCTTTGCAGAATATACTGAAAAAAAAAAAGGAGCAAAACTGATATTATAATCCTCAGCGAGTATTTTTCAAAGGGGCAATTTTGGAAATGTGTGGGATGATTCTGGCTATTACAACTATTTGAATACCTCTACATATGCTGCTGTGTGCTAAATGATACAATCTTATGAAGAGTCATTCTTCATCCCACAAAACTAAACTACTATATATATTGATAAAAGAAAAACTTCAGTCGAATTAAGTTCAAAGGAGTTTAAAGGAGCAATGAATGATTTGTGAATCCGGCAGCCCCCAGAATCACAGCAGATTCACAGAGACTCCAGGGGTGCCTGGTGGTCAGAACATATTTATAGACAAAAAAGGTAAAGTGACGTACAGGAATCAACGTGAGGTACAGAAACAGCAAGACTCGTTATAGCTCAGTGTTTGCCATATTTGAATGCAGTCTGAACGCTCAGAAGACTATGAGTGTTTGAAGTATGGCTGCTGGGATTGCCCAACACTGGACTATTGTTACAGGTGCACACTATTAAGTTAGGTTTTCAATTTTATCTGACTATCAAACTAGGTTACACAGTTCATCCACAAGAACTCAAATATGGAAATATAGAGTCCTTCTCAGGCCATGTTTACTTTGCTTTAACAATATAAATCATATTTCTTAATATTAATACTAGAATCTCATCTGAGCATGGTGGTTCATGTTTGTGATCCTAGAATATTGGGAGGGCGTGATGAGAGGATTACTTGAGACCAGAAGTTTGAGAACAGCCTGGGCAACATAGGGATACCTCCTCTCCAGAAAAAAATTTAAAAATTAGCACAGTGTGGTGGCACATGCCTGTAGTCCTAGCTACTTGGGAGGTCAGGAGGGAGGATTGTTTGAGCCCGGGATGTCAAGGCTGCAGTGAACCATGATCGCACCACTGCACTCCAGCTACAGCCTGGGCAACAGAGTGAGACCTTGTCTCTAAAAAAGCAAAAAACTACAATCTTTTATGTTACATGAAAAGCTAGCTATTAAACAAACAAACAACAAAAAAAATTATTGAGATGGAAACTTAATGGAAAGAAGATATGATGTAGAAAATTTGTTCATGGGGCATATTCTTATTGCTGAAGACAATTTACAATATAACATTTCTAAGTCCATATTTACTTGACAATATTGCAGCACAATAGTGCAATAACTGAAAAAGAAAACTAATTGCATCGTTGCAAATATAATATAGATCCCCTAAAAGAAAATTAGACCAAATTATTAAATTAGTAGTGACAAATACATTTCAATCTTATTAGATTTTAGCAGTATTTTTTGTCTTAAAATTGTTTTATACTTTCTCACACAGTTAATTTTTGTGGACCCCCCCAAAACAAAAGATATGCATCACTAAAGTTACATGCTAAAATTCTATTTAAATATAATTTTGTTGTTGGTTTTTGCTTACTTTTTTATTTTTTATGTTTTATGTTTCTTTCTTTTTTTTTATTATACTCTAAGTTCTAGGGTACATGTGCACAACGTGCAGGTTTGTTACATATGTATACGTGTGCCATGTTCGTGTGCTGCACCCATTAACTTGTCATTTACATTAGTTATATTTCCTAATACTATCCCTCCCCCTTCCCCCCACCCCAGGACAGGCCCTGGTGTGTGATGTTCCCCCTCCTGTGTCCAAGTGTTCTCATTGTTCAATTCTCACCTATAAGTGAGAACATGCAGTGTTTGGTTTTTTTGTCCTTGAGATAGCTTGCTGAGAATGGTGGTTTCCAGCCTCATCCATGTCACTGCAAAGGACATGAACTCATCCTTTTTTATGGCTGCATAGTATTCCGTGGTGTATATGTGCCACATTTTCTTAATCCAGTCTATCATTGATGGACATTTGGGTTGGTTTCAAGTCTTTGTTATTGTGAATAGTGCCACAATAAACATATGTGTGCATGTGTCTTTATAGCAGCATGATTTATAAATCCTTTGGGTATATACCCAGTAATGGGATGACTGGGTCAAATGGTATTTCTAGTTCTAGATCCTTGAGGAATTGCCACACTGTCTTCCACACAATTCTTATACAGTGTCTTAGGTTCTTTTCTTGTCAATCTTGTCTTTTCTGTTCTTTTCGTTTCTCTTTTCCCTTCTTTTCAATCAGACTGAAAAAAATGGACAAAAAATCTTAATAGACACCTCACCAGTAAGGGTGTACAAATTCCAAGTAAGCATTTGAAAAGATGCTCAATGCCATTAGGAATGTGCAAACTAAAAACACAATAAGATACTCTCACTCCTATTAGAATGGTGAAAATCCAAATCCAAAACCCTGACAACACGAAGAAAGGCTGGTAAGGACGTGGAGCTGCAAGAATTCATTCTTTGCCGGTGGGAATGAAAACTGGCACAGAAATTTTGGAAGAGAGTTTGACAGATTCTTATACAACAAAACGTACTGTTAGTATATCATCCAGAAACTGTTCCTCAGCATTTACCCAAATGAGTTGAAATTTATGTCCACACAAACCTGCACATCATTTTTAAACTAACTTTATTCAGAATTGCCAAAACTTGGAAAAAACAAAATATTCTTCAGTATGTGAATGGAAAAGTAACCTGCAGTACATCCATATGATGAAATAGTATTCAGTGCTAAAAAGAAATGAGCTATCATACAGCAAAAAGGCATGGAGGAAACACATTTTACTAAGAAAAAGAAGCCCATCTGTAGGATTCCAACTATATGACTTTCTGGAAAAGGCAAAACTACGGAGACAGTGAAAGATCAGGGACTGCGGGAGTTTTGAGGGGAGAAAGGAATGAATAAGTAGAGCACAAGGGATTTTTATGACAGTGAAACACCTCTTATGATACTGTAATAGTGACTATATGCCATTATACATTTGTCAAAATCCGTAGAACATACAACACAAAGAGTGAACCTTAATGTAGACTATGGACTTTGGTAAATAATGATATGGGCTGGGCACAGTGGCTCACACTCGTAATCCCAGCACTTTGGGAGGCTGAGGGGGGCAGATCACCTGAGGTCAAAAGTTCAAGACCAACCTGGACAACACGGTGAAACCCCATCTCTACTAAAAATATAAAAATTAGCCTGGCGGCAGAGGTTGCAGTGAGCCGATTTCAGCCACCACACTCCAGCCTAGGCAACGGAGCGAGACTCAGTCTCAAATAATAATAATAATAATAATAGTAATTATAATATGTCGGCTGGGTGCAGTGGCTCACGCCTGTAATCCCAACACTTTCCAAGGCTGAGGGGGGCAAATCACTTGAGGTCAGGAGTTCGAGACCAGCATGGCCAACATGGCGAAACCTGGTCTCTCTAAAAATACAAACATTTGTCGGGTGTGGTGGCAGGCACCTGTAATCCTAGCTACTTGGGAGGCCGAAGCAGGAGAATTGCTCAAACCCAGGAGGTGGAGGTTGTAGTGAGCAGAGATCACACCACTGCCCTCCAGGCTGTGTGGCAGAGCGAGACTCTGTCTCTAAATAAATACATAAATAAATAATGATATGTCAATATTGGTTCCTCAGTTGTAACAAATGTATCACACAGGTGCAGACTCTTGATGGTGGAGGAGGCTACCTGTGAAAGAGAAAGAAAGAAAAAGGGATATATGGGAACTATTTACTTGCTGGTCAATTTTACAGTGAACAAAAGACTGCTGTAAAGCATAAACCTATAATTTTTAAAAAATATTGACTTCTTTATATCTTTTATGATAGTCATGCCTTGGTGTTTACAAGTTGGAAATGTATTTGTATTATATATTACTTTACTTTTATTTTACATTATATTACTCTTAGGAAAATATTTTTAAATTATTGGCTAGGTTGGGGTGGTTTTGAATTGTATTATAAGATAGTCCATGGATGAATTTAAAAAATTAGTTAACAAAAAAGGTGATTAGGTTTGATACAGTTGAGAACCATATCCATATTGATCACCTAACCGCAGGGCATGAAAATGAAAATGGTAAATTCATTAACAAATATTAAACAACAAGCAGAGAGAACTTCACTGGGGAATTTTCAGTGTGCAGTTAGATCTGTTTAGAAAACTACAACTATGGGAAGGAAGCCAGGAAGGGGACTGCTTCTTCTCATTTTAAGCTGTGTTTGGAGTTCAAAAGAGTAATCTGTTCCTTGGAAGGTTTGCAGGACTTATGATATGTGCATGATTGAGAATTGGAACAGTCTGAAGGCAAGAGACTAGGACTAGAGCTTTCTGGTAAGAGAGGAAGACACAGAGTGCATGCGAAATATCCTGCGCTTTCAGAGATTGGCAACACAGTTACGTGTTTTCTGAGTTAGATGTGATTTCCAGGAAAGGAAGTTGGCTGTGGGTCACTGTAAAAGACTTCTGGTCAGTGCAGAGCCTGACATCTCAAACTGAGAGAGATCATTGTCACCACCCAGATACATTGTCTGCAACAGAAATCTTTTAATGGTTCTTGGTGGAGATAGCCAATGAACTCTCAAAAGTGTTTTATAAAAGAGACAGTAATTGTATATCCAAGGTCCTGACACCAGATTATAATGTATTTATTAAGTGAAATCTTTTCTGCTTTCTTGTTGAAAAGCAGCTTCAGAGCGTGCACGTGTGTGCTTGCCTGTGTGGGGTGTGTGTACTTCTCAGGGATGGAATGGAGGAAGATATACCAAGACAAAGCAGAAGTGTTGCTTAATTCTCCCTCCTCTGCTCAGCTTTCTTCTCCTGGAGTAAACCCTTCCATTGCAGCAAGACATGTTTTCAACTGGGAAGCATTTCGAGTTTTGTGGTAAATTGAATTGCACTTCTTAATGTCTCCTAAATACCCATTCATTAATAGCTGACATGGCCAGAAAAACTGTGAGAGATATGCCCAGGATTTCATGTGGACACAGGAAGAATTTGTCCACAGAGAAGGTGGAAATGAAGATTTTGGGAAAGATTTTATAAGAATCTAAGTTTCAGATGTACCGAGTTTGTTGCTCTGGGAGACTCCCAAGAGAATAGATCTATGAAGGATAGGTTATTTGTTTACAAAGCACAGAAGAACAAAGTGCTTACTTAGTGTTCCAGTAGGAGTGAGAATGGTAGAAAATAATAATCACTAAACTATAATCTCCTTAAGGACAAGAAATTTGTTCAATGCAACTTTGCTTAAATAATGACTAGATTAATGCCTGGTAATTAGTAGGTGCTAATAAATTTTGACACATGTTGCAGAATAATAAAAAAGTCACAATGATTTTAAAAGATAATATTTGTTGAACATGTAATATAGGCCAAGAATTGTCTAAATTGTTTACGCATGTTAATCTTTTAATCCATGAAGTGCCATGACCTTAGTATTATTATGGACTCCTATGCAGAAAAGACAAATGTAAAAATTCTTAATCAGTTGTAACCTAGAAAAGATACTAACATTTCTGATAAGACTTAAAATATATATTAATTCTCTTTGTTGAAACCTTTCACTTTTTGACAGTAGTATTAATATTTGGCAGTAATATTTGGCAGTTAATATTTTAAGATATTTTCTCTAAGTTTAAAGGAGCCATGCTTTCTTTAAAATATTAATTTGAGGGGCTAAAATTAGTTTGAGGGGCTAAAATTAGTTTCCTTAATAAAACAGTCTGATGTTCTTAAGCTGAAAGTCTCCCTGCAATTTGATATATTCATATTGTATTTTCTAAGTTTTCATGCTTGCTTTCTGCTGATGCAAACTGTATCAAATAAATTGTGATGGTTGCAATAATGCTTTTATTTATAATCATGTTTTTACAAAAATTAAACATGTTTTAAATTAAATCCATCATTTAAGAAATAATTCACGTTTCCAATGTAAATCATAACCACAACGGGATATAATTTCACACAGTTAGAACAGCTATGATCAAAATGACAAAAGTAAGGCAATTTTTGCCTTTAGAATATAGGTTATTGTAGCCATTCTATGTGAGGCTAGCCAATGGCTAGACTGTAGCCATTCTTGCGAAGATGCAGAGAAAAGGGAACTCACACACTGTTGGTGGGAATGTAAATTAGTACAGCCACTATGAAAAACAGTATGGAGGTTTCTCAAAACACTAAAAATAGAACTATCATGTGATTCAGCAATTTCACTGCTGTATTTATCCAAAGGAAAGGAAATTAGTATATCAAAGCCATATTTGCACCCCCATTGTTTATTGCAGCACTATTCATGGTAGCCAAGATACGGAATCAACCTAAATGTTCATCAACAGATGAATAGATAAAGAAAATGTGTTGTATACATGCAAATGAAATAGTACTTCAGCCATTTAAAAAATGAAAGCTTATCATTCATGGCAACAGGGATGAGCCTGGACAAAGTTACGTTAAGTGAAGTAAGTCAACCATAGAAAGATACATAGTGCACGTTCTTAGTGACATGTGAAAGCTAAAAAAGTTGTACTCAGCAGTAAACGGTAGAATTATGGTTATTAGAGGCTGGGAAGCGTAGAGAAGAAAGGAGGACAGGGAGAGGTTGGTGAAGGAATGCAAACCGAGAACTAGATAAGAGGGATACATTCTAGTGCTCAATAGCACAATATGGTGACTATAATTCACAATAATTTATTGCATATTTTTAAATAACTAGAAGAGAAGATTTGAATTGTTCTCAAAACAAAAAGTATAAGTGTCCAAGATGATGGATATTCTAAATACCCTGCTTGATTATTACATATTGTATGAATGTATCAGAATATCACACATGTCCCATAAACACGTGTAAAATATTATGTATCAATTAACAAAATTCACCTTTTGTCTGAAAAAAAGAAAGGAAATTAATTAAAGTATATTCCAAGAATGCCATAAATGATCACTATGATTGTGCACTGTCATTTCTGCTTGCCCCTTATTTGTCCCTGTAGTTTAAAATCCTCTTGTAGGGATACCTGAGGAGATTGGGAAGCCATTAGAAAGGTCATTCACACTACAATTCCAGTGCCTGTCTGTCCCACAGGCACTTCTGTGACTCAAATGTCTACAAGGAAGTCCTTGGGAGGAATATCATTAGCAATAAGATGATAGCCTGGGAGAAGTTCGCTTAAGTGTGTAGTGATTGCCCAGAACATCTGAGAATCATTACAAGGTAATTCGCAACATTGATCAAGTTTTTACATTGTGTGCCATACCAAGTAAAATATTGAGAATGGCTAGGAGTTTTCAGACTCTATTTTTGGTATTTTAAAAAATGATAAACCTGATGATTTCAAAAGAATGGTCAAATTGGCATTCACACATTTGTTTCAAATGTATATGGACAATATTTCTGGAGTACACTTTATGGGTCAACTTTTAGACTTCAACAAATATTCAGTGAGCATGTATAGTTTGTGCCAGGCCCTGCTGTAGGTGCTGCATTGAAGACAAGTAAAGCCCCTGTTGTCACAGAAGACTGACATTCTCACATGACAGCAGGAACATGAGAACAAAGACGGAAGAGGCAATGCCGTTGGAGGCCCAGACTTCAGAACTTACATATCTGTATATTCTCTCGAACAAAGCAAATCATGAGGGCAGCCCAAGCTCAAAGCATGGAAAAAATGAGTCGACCTCTCAATCTGGCTCATCTAGTATTCTTCTGAGCCATGGGGAAGTACTTTGACTCTCCTATGAAGTTTAAGAACACTAAGCTTAAGATGACTAAGCACAGCATTTTTTCCAGTTTTTCTTTTAGCGAAATAACATGGACATTGACCCCATTAATGTCATGGTCTAATTAAACGAGCTAATTTATCTGGAGGAGTTATAGATATTTTGTCTCATGGTCAATGAATGCTATAACTTTAAGATTTGTGTCTATCTCATATACCATCCCCTCATTGTATTGATGAGAAAATCATATCTGAAAAATGCAGTAATTTTTTCAACGTCACAGAGTTAATGACAGAATCAAGATTCCTGACTCTGAATTACATACTTTCTGTATCATAGCATGTTGTCACTAAAGTTTTGTTATAGATAATGATTAGACAAGTGAATTGATAAAAATGCTATTTATTACAATTATATTATTAAAATACTGTATACATTTATGCTTAAGTGTGCAAATTTTAAAATCAGATTATCCAGGTTTAAAACTTGCTCTACCATGAACTGTATGAACTCTATGAGCAAGCAATTTAACCTTCGTAAACTTTAATCTTCTCTATAGTAAACTTTAATAATAATAGTATCTGCTTTGTAGGAATTTTTAAATAAGGATCAAATAAGTTCTGTCACCTAGCACTCAGCCTGGCGTAGAAAAAATGCTTAATGATTAAGATAATATTTATTAATCAAATTTTTAATCAAGACTAAATCGACACATAGTAAAAATGCTTAGATCTTAAGTGTATAATTCAATTAGTTCATAAGTATTTAAACCTATTTATAACTTCCTATAAAAATGTGGAATATTGCTTCACTCAATAAATTTCTCCTGTGCCTCAACCAGTGAATTGCTACCTATTATAGGCAACTTCTGTACTGATTTTAATCACGTAGACTTATTTTGCTGCTCTTGAAGATCATATAAATGGAATTAGGCAATATGTACTGTTTTTGTTCTTTGTTTAATATAATATTTTTGATATTGAACAATGTGAATGAATGTGTAATATTAATGAGTTTTTCATAAGATTATTGCTGAATGGTATTCCATTGTATATGTGTCCTGGAATCTGATTATTTGGTTTCCTGTTGATGACATTTCCAGTTTGAATATATCTATACAAATCTTTACTAGAAGGGCTTTATTAGAGATATATATTTTGACTTAAAAAATAAATATCTTGAAGTAGAATCACTTAGTTTTATGATAAATGCGTGATGAACATTGCTAGAAGCTCAAACATATTTTGCAATTTGTTGTACCATTTTACATTTTCACCAGAAGTGTTTCAGTTTTGGTTACTCTATATCCTCAAAATAAAATTGGTATTACCAGTTTTGTTCATTGTGACTATTATAGTGAGTATAAAAAGCAAAAACTGGAAGCATTCCCTTTGAAAACCGGCACAAGACAAGGATGACCTCTCTCACCACTCCTATTCAACATAGTATTGGAAGTTCTGGCCGGGGCAATCAGGCAAGAGAAATAAATAAATTGTATTCAAATAGGAAGAGAGGAAGTCAAATTGTTTCTGTTTGCAGATGACATGATTTTATATTTAAAAAATCCCATCGTCTCAGCCCAAAAACTCCTTAAGCTGATAAGCAATTTCAGCAAAGTCTCAGGATACAAAATCAATGTGCAAAAATCACAAGCATTCCTATACACAAATAACAGACAAACAGAGAGCCAAATCATGAGGCTTATTTTGTAAGAAGTTGAAAATAATGCACGTTTTATAGTTTATTCTGCAATTATTGGATGTAGTATTCTATACACGTCAAGTCAGAAAACTTCTGTTAATATCTCAAAGTATGATTATGGGATTTGTCTATTTCTCCTGCTCTCACTGCTTTTACTACATTTACTTTGAAGCTCTATAATCAGACATATAATTTCTTATAATTTGTATGTCTCCTTGGTGAGTTAATCTTTTTATCATTATAATAAACCTCTCATTACCTTTCATAATACCCCTTAGATTCATATCTACTTTCAGCCACAATTTTGCTATTTGGATTTTGTTTGTCCCATTATTTTCCTTCTCTGCTCTGTACTTTCTGCCTTCTTTTTCATATATTAAATTATTTTTTAGTTTTTATGTTTTAATTTCTGTGTTTTTAAATATATCTTTTTTGTATTATTTTTATTGATACTTTCAGGATTGCCATTTTCATATTTAATGTATCAAACTCTATTTATAGTTACTATTATATCACTTCATGAGATAAGCAAGAATCTTCTAAGAGTAGAATTTTATTTATCTCCAACTCCAGAAAATGTTAAGTACAAATTATAGGAGACTATTATTTTGGACTAGGCTTTTACACTAGGCCCCAACAGACCAGAATAAAAATCAAATTGGAGTAATTTATGCTAAAGTTCCAGATTGCCAGACCTAAACTAAGTTGTTATCTGACCTTTAGAGAAATGAGAAGAGACAGATAACAGCCAACTTCTCAAAGAGGCGAGTTGAAATCTTCAGGTGACAGGTTAATGAAATTTTCTCTACTTTAATTTTTACACACACAAAAAGGTAACCAAGGCAGGGTGTACTGGCTCATGTCTATAATTCCAGCACTTTGGGAGGCTTAGGCAAAAGAATTGCTTGAGGCCAGGAGTATGACACCAGCCTGGGCAGCATAGTGAGGCTGCATCTCTTTAAAAAAAGTTAAAAATTAGCCAGGTGTGGTGGTGCATACCTGTAGTCCCAGTTACTTGGGAGGCTGAAGTGGGAGGACCAACTGAGCCCAGGAGTTCTAGGCTGCAGTGAGTTATGATTATACCACTACACTGCAGCCTGGACAATAAAGTTAGACTTTGTCTCTAGAAAATAAAACAAAAGAGTTAGCTTCAAGTAATCTGATGTTAAATAATGTTATTTTTCTATTGTTTTTCCCCCTGTCCCTACCTTACAAGAAAAGTAAACTTTGAAAGGACTACTGACTCATTGTTCACTTCTGCTTCCTTCAGCCCCTCTCTATGAAACCAAACTCTTCTCATTGGAACAGATTCTACTTCACGAAATGAAGCATTGCCTAATTCTAGAATCACAATAAAACTAATTGAGGTCTTTAAATTCGTTGTAATTTCATCCTGTGGCACTACTTTGTGCTATTGTTAACATATATTTTATATGTGTTATAAACTCAAAAATGCACTGTTATGGTTTTTGCATTAAAAAGTCAGGTGCCTTTTAAAGATATCAAGATAAAATATATCCTCTTTTTCTGTTTTCTCACATATTAACCATTTTCAGTGCTCCTCACTCCTTTTTCTAGATCTGGGTTTCCATCTGGTCTCACTTTCAGCATAAAGAATTTCTGTAGCATTATTTTTAGTTCAGTTTCACTGCTGACAAATTCTCTCAGCCTTCATTTATTTGAAAATGTCTTTATTTTGCTTTTATTTTTGAAGGATTTATTTACTAGATATAGAATTCTGTGTATACATTTTATTTCAGCACTTTAAAGATGTTGTCATCCAAAAAGCCGGCATGGTGGTGCATGCCTGTCATCACTACTACTTGGGAAGCTGAGGCACAATCGCTTGAGCCCTGGAGTTCCAAGCTGTAGTGGGCAATGATTGTGCCTAAGAATAGCCACTGTGCTCCAGCCTGGAAAACACAGCAAGACAAATAAAGAAAGAGAAAGAAAGAAAAGAAAAGAAAAAGAAAGAGAAAGAAAGAAAGAAAGAAAAAAGAAAAAAAGAAAGAAAGAAAAGAAGAAAGAAAGAAAGAAGGGAAAAGAGGAAAGAAAAGAAAAGAAAAAAGAAAACAAAAGAAAAGAAAAGAAAAGAAAAAAGAAGAAAAGAAAAGAAGTTGTCATCCACTATTTCCAGGGCTCACTTGTTTTGGTAAGTCACTGTATTATTGGCCTCTCTAGCAATTGTAATGGGTCATGTTTCTCTGGGTACTTTCCAAAATTTCAATGTATCTTTAGTTTCTGGATGTGTGACTATAAAGTCCCTACATTTCGATTTTACAGTGTTTACACTGCTTTGGGTCTACTAAGCTTCTTGGATCTATATGTTAATATTTTCCAGCAATTTGGGGAAAATTTTGCCCATTATTACGTTGAATATTTTTCTGCTTAATTCTTCCTTTCTTATCCTTCTACACAACTTTATTAGGGTGTTTGATGTTATCTCACAGTTAGCCAGTATCTCTTTTATTTTTGTTTTTAATATATTTCTTTTTTAAAAAAATTGGATCATTTTTATTAATCTGTCTTCAAGTTTTGCTGATCATTTCTTCAACTGCTATTCTGTAATTGCCAACCTGCTATGAAAACTTATGCAGTGACTTGTTCCTTTCAGGCCTTATAAATTTCAGTTCTACAATTTCTATTTTGCTTAAAAAAAAAATCATTCCAGCCAGTCTCAGTGGCTCACTCCTGTAATCCCAGCACTTTGGGAGGCTAAGGCCGGCAGATCACATGAGGTCAGGGGTTCAAGACCACCGTGGCCAAGATGGTGAAATCCTGTCTCTACTAAGAATACAAAAATTAGCCGGGCATGGTGGCATGCACTTATAGTCCCAGATACTCGGGAGGCAGAGACAGGAGAATCGCTTGAACTTGGAAGGAGAAGGTTACAGTGAGCCAAGATCATGCCACTGCACTCCAGTTTAGGTGACACAGCAAGACTCTGTAATAATAATAATAATAATAATAATAATAATTTCCATTTATCTGCTGAGATTCACTACTGCTAACTTATTTGACCATAAAAACATTATTACCAAATTTTTCTTTAAGTTCTTTAACTACTTTATAGTGACTGCTTGAATATCCTTATCTGCCAACTGCAGTATCTGGAGCATCTCAGGTTTTGCCTGTTTCTATGGACTGTATTAAAAAATATATACATACCCACACATACAAATATATATATATCTATATATATTTATCCTATTATACTGCTTCGTGACTTTTTTAAAACAATGTACAAGACATTTTTTATAACAATGACATTCAGATTTGTTATATTCCTCTGATTGATTCCTGTTGATTTTTATTATCAATATTATGAGTTAAATTATTGATAAATTAATCTTGTGGAGGATTCATCTTATACTCTTTTCAGGTTGGTCAATCTCATTTTCTTCCGTAGAGTAAATCCATTGTTATAAAACAGGGGAAAGTTATGGTCCTTCTAGGGTTTTGAAGGAATGTCAGAGAGGTTTATGAAGACCCCCTCACTTATTGGAATTCAAACTTCAAGCTCTGTGTCTCCTGCAGTGAGTGGCAGCTGAAATATTTGCTCAACTTTTTAAGTCTCTCAATTTTTGCTTTCATCTGGGCTTCTTGAAGTCTTTTCTCCTTTTCCACACAAAAGCAAACAAAATTTAAGGGAAGTTTACATACAGATATGAAGTCTTACACTTCTGTCTGTGAGTTCTCCACTCATGTGAGCAGCTCTGGTAGCCCCAAAGTTTCCTCTTAAACCTCAAGCCAATAAGATTGATGCCTTCTGCTGATTCTAACCACCCTGCATTTTTGGGATGGAGGGGCTTCCTGGATGTTGGACTTTCTGTGCTAAAACCAGGAAGTTTCCCCAGGGGAAAAGCCACAAAATCTTAGATCTCATCCAATTCAATGTATTTATTTATTTATTTAGACAGAGTTTTGCTATTGTCACCCAGGCTGGAGTGCAATGGCATGATCTTGGCTCACTGCAATCTCCCCCTCCCAGGTTCAAAAGTTGCTCTTGCCACAGCCTCCCAAGTAGCTGGGACTACAGGCACGCACCACCACGCCCAGCTAATTTTTTGTATTTTTACGAGAGATGGGGTTTCCCCATGTTGGCCAGGCTGGTCTTGAACCTCAGGGGATTTGCCCACCTTGGCCTCCCAAAGTGCTGGGATTACAGGTGTGAGCCACCTCTCCCAGCTTCAATTTCCTCTCTTATTGGCCATATCTTCACACCTCCTTTTGGTAGCATCCTACTACTTCACATATTTGCTTATTTAATATTTTGTCCAATAGTAATAATTATTACCTACAAAATAGTCAACTTTGTCACTACCAGAAGTAGAATATAAATAATATATTTTACTTTTCCAAGTAATGAGAGATTTGATATCAACAACCAAACTTGTCCAACTTATAACCTCATAATTCACTTCTGGGTGTAGTAACTATCACAAAAATAGTAGTAATAATACAGTGTCAAATTATAAGCAAAAAAAACCACTTTATTCATAGAGAATTAACTTGTAAAACAATTTTCCAACATATTGGCAAAGCTTGTTTGGATGAGTGGATTTGGGTGGTAGTTTTCTTCTTTTACTTTCCAATGTTTTTCAAACGTTAGTATAATTAAATAAATACACATACATATACACATATATGCGGCAACTTGGCATACTGAGGATTTTAAACTGAAGGAAATTGAGAAGACCACAGAAGCAAGAAGGTCTTTCTGACCTTCTTCTGCACCCCTTCTCTCCTGAATCAGGCCATAGAAACTATAGAGAATTTCCTTCACTCCTTTTCCCCTGCAGTGGGCCATAAAACCTAGTTGACCTTCCCCTGAAAATAGGTCATAAGGCCCTCATCCAAGGGATGTCCTCCCTGTGCCTGGAGAAAAACAATGTCTTTATCTCTGAAGACACAGAGACATGGAGAAGAATCTGAACTAGCAGGCCTCTCGGAGTTCCCCCGTTTATGCCCTTTAGATCATATCAGTTTTTGTCCAATAATGTTTCTGCACAACTATCCACTTCTTTATTTGATTTAGCATAAAATACACAATTTTCCGTTTCTTTTGAGCTTTCATTTCTAAAGGCTCCCATGTCACATAAAATTTGTATGAAATAAATATTTCTGTTTCTGTATGCCTTTCTACTGTTAATCTGTCATTTGTTATAGGGATCTCAGGCATAAAATTTGTATCGGATAGGAAAATATATTATATATTTCCTCTATAATATATACATATATACTATGTGCAATGAGAAGGTAGCATCATGTTTATCAAATAAAGGTTACTTTATTGATTTTAAGTATAATCTTAAAAAGGGGCAAGAGTTTACCTCAAAGTTGATAACAAAAGTAATTACTAGATCTCTTATAAACACCATTGAATGTAACACGTGTTGTAAAATCTTAGAAAATATATTAAAATCTTTTTTTTTAAAGACAGCAGCCAGCAGATAAGTCCACAGAGGCATACTGATGCCTACTAGCTATGAATGGCACAATTAAATTTGTACTCAGGTACTATAAATAGTAAAATTACCTCTATGGTTTCTCTTAATATGCTGGGCAAAGTTCCATCATTCAATAGCTTCTAATTTATAGGGGCCATTATAAGACTGATAAGGGATTAGTATATGAATCACTTCTTTGTGAATGTGACAGCACTCATTTTCACAGCTTCGTTATGCTTGACAATAAATAAACTCACTTGAGAAACAACACAAAAAATTGGAAATGGCATGTATGGTAGATATTTTACATAGTCTATAAAAATTGCAACCTTGTGGCCTGGATGCCTACTTGGTTTGGCCTCCTTTGCATTTTAAAAATTAGAACATTTTATTCTGCAATTCTTATTTCCATTTCTTCTGGCAATTCTGACTGGAACTGAACAGTGACAGCTCCATTTGGATGGAGTATTGGTACTTCAGTGTGCATGGTTTCCACTACTTTACTGATTCATAAACTGCCAATGTCTTCCATTTATCTCACTTGCTTGGGTTTTGTAGGTACTTAAGTAAACACACACACACACACACACACACACACATCTTAGCCTACAAAAGTGTGATTGAATAATTTCGCTAAGAAAATATATACAGCTATAAACAAACTAGGCTCTTTGGAAAAAAAATAGTGAACATAAGAAGGTGCATGACATTAGCCAGGCATAGCGATGTAGTCCTATAGTCCCAGCTACTTAGGAGGTTGAAGTAGGAGGATTGCTTCAGCCCACGAGTTTGAGGCTGCAGTGAGCTATGATTGTCCCAGTGTACTCCAGGCTGGGTGACGGAGCAAGACCTTGTCTCTAAATTAAATAAATAAACAGATAAATAAAAAATTAAAGAAAGGGAAAATACCTTCACAGTGCAGCAAAGAGCAAGAGAATTATATAAAAAGGGAATTTATGTTTGCTCTGCCTCCATTTTAGTCACAATGGAAAAAAGTCAAAACTGCATTTGAATGTGGTTTTCATTGGATTTTGTCTAAATGCCTTAAGAATAACTCTGCCTAAGGCAGAATTATGAAGCCATGCAGGATTCCAGGTGGGTCTGTCAGGTCTTTTTTGCTTCATTGTCAGGATGCATCTCCTGAGCCCATATGATGGGCAGCAGCCACTGGTAATTCTTTTTGCTTTCCTTGGGTATAATTTAGTGTTAGTGATGAAGTGTGGACCTGATTTTCTCATGTTCTATTCCTATGTCTCCTGGACTCCTTACTCAAGTTCCATTCATGGAAGACTTTTTTCTTGCAGAAAAGGCACTTATTTTGAAAAAACTCCTTGTCACTTTCCACAAAGGGCTAAGATTGTTCCTCATCACTAGTACTGCTTCCTGCATACCTTCAATGTGGTATCTTGACTTTAAAGAACAGTGAAACACTCCCCCACTTTATTTTTCATGATTAATGAAAGAGATTTCCTCCGTGGTGGATGAACTGGTTTGGTGTAAAGGGGGTATCTTCTATATATTAGTATCTATAGTAACATTATAGGCAAGAAAGAAGCATGCTAATACCACTCATCCAACCTAAAAACTTTAAGGATTATTACCAAAAACAAAAAATCAGCCCCCCGCATGACAAACAGAAATCCCTTTGCATTGTTAAATGACCTCCTGATTATACCCGTCTGCCCACCCTTCCTTCAAAAAACAGCCCCCCTGTTTTGTGGTGTGTAATCTTTATTCAAGCAGCTATCCCCACGCAATTACATTTGTCAAACTTCAAGCAGTTTTGTGTCTGTGCATTTTCACTGGGGTTGGAGAACTGACAAGGGAGGAATGAATCCTGAGTAGCATAGAATTTCTCCATGTCCTTTAATTCTATCAATGTTTTCTTCTCTCATTCAAACTGAATTCACCAAATCTGTCTGCCTCCAGGATGACTTACTGAGACACTCACACCTCCCCCACTGTCTGCTCCCCCAGCTCTAACAATGCAACCATGATTTCTAAGACTGTACGAGTTTAAAATAAGGATTCTTGGCAGATCTGACGACCACAAACCTTCTGTCATTGATGATGTAGTTTCTGGGCTTGCTAAAGCATCTCTTGTCCCCACGAATGCCAGTCCTTGCATGCTGGTGTGTGCAGTAAAGGGTTAAAAAGCTTTGGAAAGACACCACGCATGTGTTAATTCGTGCTGCAGCAGCGTGCATCACTTCCACTTTGACCTCATAGTTAATCTGCGTGATAGTTAATCACGCAGAGTCTCTAGTGATTTTTTTCCTATTTATTTCAAATACACACACTCACAGGGCTCTGCCCCCTGTAAAAGAAAAAAAAATCAAAACAAACAAATAACCCCAAAGAGATGGACCCCGGGGAGAACGCGTAAGTGTGAGGGGCATGAGTATACGAGTGCGCGTGTCTTTCCCTCTCCCTTATTTGTCTCCGTGTGAGTCTCTCCTTGTACCCTCCCCCTGCCTCGATGATATTACTCCCCCAGACTTGGAAGCCGCTGCCAGAGTGACGCTTTGATGGTATCTGCAAGCGTTTGTGCTGATCTTATCTCTGCCCCCTGAATATTAATTCCCAAATCTGGTAGCAATCCATCTCCCCAGTGAAGGGACCTACTAGAGGCAGGTGGGGGGAGCCACCATCAGATCATAAGCATAAGAATAATACAAAGGGGAGGGATTCTTCTGCAACCAAGAGGCAAGAGGCGAGAGGAGGAAAAAAAAAAAAAAAGCGATGAGTTCGCCAAATATATGGAGCACAGGAAGCTCAGTCTACTCGACTCCTGTATTTTCACAGAAAATGACGGTGTGGATTCTGCTCCTGCTGTCGCTCTACCCTGGGTAAGATGTGCCCTTTTTGGCGTCGTTTTCTTCTGAAGAGGTGGGGGGAAGGTGTGGGGAGGGGTAACTCGGGAGACCACCCAGATTTAAAACACTCTCCTAGGATGTGAGGCTTTATAATTTAGGGGAGAGTGAATATATGGGGCGGGGACTGGAGGGAGGAAAGTGGAAGGTCACTTTCGTTAATGTATTCATTTATTGGATTTTATTTTATTTTTTGTTTGGTTTTAGAGTGGAAAAGGTAACCTCATAAAGACTAAATATTTAGGGAGTAGCATTCTGACATTATTGCAATCTGATGTCGGAGTGGGCTGTGCTGATACACACTGGCATTTGAGGCCGTGTTGCAAGCGTTTTGGGTGGGGGTCTGATGGAGAAATCTACAAATGGGTCCTGGAGCACACCGGAGAGATATGTGTGAGGGAGTTGGGGGGAGGGGCGGCGGGAGGCCCTGTTCCTGTGTACTAAGGCATCGCTTGCTTCTGCACCTGGCATTCTTAAGGTGAGTCAGCCAGGTTTTGCATCCAGTCCCATTGACCCAACAGCCAACTCCCTGTGTGCAAACGTGGTTCAGCACCAGGGACAGCAGTCCTGGTGAGGGCCAAAGGGATAGAGGCTTGTCTAACCTGACAGAACGTCTCTAAATATACTCAAGGCATCCACACAGTCAGACAGAAGGCCAATGAAGCCACGGGGCACTAATGACATATACAGATCCTGATCTGATTACCTCTGCTCCCTCCTTGATATGGGAAGGAGACTACTCGGCATAGGGTGGAGAATGTAGTTAAATGATTGCATAGGGGAATATACGTCTGGAAAAGAGTTGGCCTTGCTGCAGTGTTGGAAAATATGCTGAACCAGGTGAATGTGATGCCAAAATCGTGAAGTACACATTAATGTTTTAAAACCTTGCTGCACTGAATAGAAAAAAAAGGAAAGGCTGGAGACTGGACTCCTGAAAACCCTGAGAATGTATATGTTCTGAAGTGCCTGGCATTTAAATTTACTTGAACTTCCTTGAGCTAAGAGTATTAGAGGAGCAATCATCCATGCAGCCTAGCTGACTATTCGTCTACCTACCTAAGCACCTCCCCCGCTCTCCAAGCTTTCTAACTAGGACCAAAGGCGTGTTAGAGGTCCACTATTTACGTTACTTGCATTCTTCTATACTTTCATTTTGAAATAAAGTTCTATAAATATACCTCTCATATCCTACCAATGTAAAGAAAGACACAAACAAAAACTAGCTATAGAAAATATCAAGACAGTGCCCTAACATTTTTTTGTGAGTTGACAATCTTACATGGTAGTTGTAACAAAAGCAGCTGAAAGGGATGGAGGTTAAACTAGTTTTTTAAAAAAATTATTGAAACTAGGCAACTTCTCTGGCCCCCTCTTCTCTAGAATGGGTAATAAGACAGATAGATTTATGATAAAGAGACCCAGGCAAAACAAAGAGTGAAAGCCTCACTTTGGAGTTTCTAAACAGAGAGAGGGTCTGCTTAACTCTTCCAGCACTTTTTGTACCTTCCTAATTTACTATAAAAATAGAATGTATTTTCACTAGGATTATAAGATTTCAGTATCTTTCTCAGAATATGAGAGGGCCTTTTACTGGAAACAGTCTTATATGTAACACAATTTGGTGAAATCCTGAAAAAAGTAATTTTTTGATTCAAAATTTGAACTCATTTTTATACTTAAGGTTGTGGATAGCTGTTAATTTGTTTCAGAAATTAGAAAATAGTTACTTACTAATAGAAAATATCTTTCCCCTATTTCTACCATTAATGAAACCTGTGGATTAAAATCTAGACAAGACACAATGGAATGTCTTTCTTTGTGACTCATCTCCATCTTAGTAAACAATTGTCTAACTTAATAGATAAAATATTATGTATTTTATCTCCAGTAACCCTATTTTAACCTAAGCATGTTTAACTTTACTATAGGTCATAAGAAAATAGTATTTAAGATGACTTCTTTTTGCCACAGCCCCACCTTTTCCATTTCAATGTCTTATAAAAAGTAAATTTGATGATACATTTTAATTTTCAATTTGTACCAGACTATCTTAGATGAGTTTTTTAAAAGAGCTCTAAAAATATGAGCTATCTGTAATGGAAACTCCCCAAAGTGGTAATTTTTACATTCTCTTATAGTGACAGAGAATGGAGTCATTGCTGTTTGGTGCAGAGAATGTGATCAGAGTTTCAGTCTGCCGCAATCCCATTAAAAAAAGTCATTTGAATCATTGAGTAGGACTGGAGGTAAACAGAAGCTTTGATTTCTAAAGTTAATCCTGAGGAAGGACAATAAATAACTGGGAAATGTTTGAGACATGAGGAGCCCATAGGAAATGGTACTTATGAAATAATACTTTTGTGGTAGACAGTAGTAGCAGAACTACCTAGAAAGTTAAAGAGAAATAAAAATAATTAATTGGTTTTTTATTTATGTAACTCAAAAGATTGTTTTCGCCCTCATGAAGTGACAAAATTTATTAGTCTGTGTCTTTACAAAAGTAAAACAGAGAAAAATAAAGCATTGTAGTGAGAATATTAATAACTAATATCTCTTCTTATGAGTGAAATAGTTAATTTCTGAAACCCAAAATTTTTGAAACATTCACATAGCTTGTGCTGTCATAAAAAATAACACGGGGAACTTACTAAAATGGAGATTCCTACACTATACACTGAATGCTTTTGAATCATTATGTCTGGGGAGAAAAGGAATATTCAACAGGAATATTTTCAACAAGTACCCTAGACCTCACTTTGAATAAAAGTGGTCTATACTTCGCTGATTTCCAAACGTTTATTTATCATCATATTTAATATTTAAAGGTGTTTTGATTATTCATACTTTATTATTCAGTTAGGCAGAATAAATCAATTTAACATCAATAATGTTTTATTTGTATGTAAATCATTGAGAATATTATACGTACAATAAAGCATAAGGAATAGTATAAAGAATACACCAACATTAGTTACGAGAAGATATTGGCTCCAAAAAAAAAAACATATATACATATATAAATGTGTATGTGATTATATTGAAAAACTATATATATACCACATATGTATGCATAGAGATTTTAAAACAAATCTTATAACTTTATAAACTTTTTCAGTGTAATTTTATTCCATCTCAGAGTAAAAATACCATAAGGGGAAAAATATATACAGAAAAAAATAAAAAACAATTTAGAGTAAATAAGAATAACTGAAACATAAAATGTTTTTATTTTATTAGAATAAAACAAGATTTTGTAATATACTTAGAGTGACAAATAATTATTTTTCAAGGATAAATTGAGCAGAAATAAAATGGACTGAATTTTTGATGATCCGTCAAAACTTTACTTTTAAGTGCTCATTCTGAATTTTTAAAAAGAAAATACAGTTAAAGGTTTATACATATTTTCTATTTTTATCTGTTGCCTAAACAAAGATGCTTTTGATGATGTTTCTTATGAGCTGCTAAAGTGTTTGTATTCCATAATTTTATTTTGCATGTTTCTTTAACCGGCTGGACTATGCATGTAGAAAAGATATTTTGATTCTTCAATATACCCTTAGTTGTTTACAGAATTAATCTCTACAGACAAGCTTGTTATTCCCTATCTTTCTAAATGCCCCATCTGGTATCCACCAGAAAAAAATTTATTTCCTCAGCGTACTAAATTGCTTTAGTTGTAGACGAATAGTCTATCCTGAGGTGGACTTGGTAGACTCTGTGAATGGTAGGGACTCTACCTTCCAAATTCAAAAGGTTACCCAGAGGCCATTAACCTGAAAAAAAAAAAAAAGAAAAACGGAAAGTAAACACTCATCACCTAGTATCTCCCAGAACCCAGTCGCCCACTACTACCTAAACAAAACACCTGAATTGTAGGCAGAAGTTGAAAATTGGCTTGTAATTTAAATAATGAGTTATATAAATGTGTCTTTCACATCCTAGATTCATTTAGATCAGCTAATTTCCTCAAAATAATTGATGTAAAGCATATATATTTTAATGATAGAGGTCTCTGTTCTATACTTCAAAAAATTGTTTCATTCCAAGGATTTCCGCTCAAATTGGAAGGAAGTTAAGACTAATTTTAGATACTGTATCTCTTTGCTATAAATATTATGTTACTAGGGTACTGGCTACCTCTCTACTACAATTTCCCAGCCATTCCAAGACAAGCTTTTCAGTTTAAGTACAAGTAGGCTTTACTGGAATTATACATACTTATGGTTTTCCAAATACTTCTGCCAAATTGGCTGATTATAGAAGATTGAATTATAATTAAAAGTTATAATCAGAGTAGTTTGGAGATTGTTTGACTACTATGGGTGTCAGCACAATTCAAATGCTTAAAGATTCAGGATTTCAGTTGAGATGAATATTCCAGATTGATACTTTATTCAGGTAGACATGCAGAAGACAATGCATCTTTCTGCTGACAGGGGATCAGACACCTATGTGACCTCTTCAAAGCCAGAAACCAAATAGCCATAAGATAATATCAATTTTATGCCCTGCTTGTGTCATATTATACATACACACTGAATCAAATAATACACATACACAAACACACACACACACACACACACAGACTTAATCCTCACTGTGACTCCGCAAAGTATTTATCATCAACCACATTTGAGAGACTAGGAAACCAAGATTATAGATGGATTAAATGACTTACTTAAACACAATAGATAATTAGAAGTAACATAATATAATAAGTGTGAATGTGGATGTAAGTAAACATGTATACATATATAATGATGTTTATATATCTGTATACATATGAATCATAATAACTTGGTTTTTTAGATCTGTCAATATTATCTTCTGTGTTTTTTTAATCAGTTTGGGGTCTCAATCCATCAATAGTGTTCCTGGATTATCTGTAAGTTATTTACTAGTTTTAATATTCATGATTCTCTCATTCCGTCTTCAGTTAATAGAATCTACAACAGATACTTTACAGCCATTCAGCCCACTGAATAAATCAAAATGTCTAATCTATAGAAGGACATGTTTTAAGATACTCAGTGTCCACCAATGACATCACTATTACATTATATTTTATTGTTTTGATTGAAAGGTCTAGACAGAAATGCTTAGCAGCAGTCTGAAATTCAGTTTTTTTAATTTAAGAGCATATTAAATGGAATTATTTAGAGCTGAACAAATATTATGTTTAGAATATATATTTCCTCATTGTTTGTGTCTATGTAAGTAAAACATAGTTTAATCTGCACTTAATTATTCATTAGAAACTTAACTATAGCACGTCATTCCATTTTTAAAGAGGAGACCTTGCTTTTTATTGAGAAAATCTATAGGAAACTTTCTCAATGTTGTCCTCCAGTTTTCTTACAAAAATTCTTAGAAAAGTGAAAGACAAAATTGAGGCAACGATACTCAATATTAAAGTAGAAATAATATTACAACTTCATATTTGGATATGTATAGTTTTAATATATAGATATTCAATGATGATATATTTTTAATCACCCCAATCATACTAGCAACTGGTTAATTAACATTACTACGTGGTAACAACATAAAAGCTCTTAAGTTTTAATTTCTAGAGTAATAAGAAGTTGTAATTTCTAGAAAGTAATAGGGATTTTACATTTTTACAGAAATGTTTGCATTCACAGTTTTATTCTCTCAGTAGACTCATGAGTTAGATGGAAAAGTTAATATTTTCTTCTGACAACTGTAGAAAATGAGATATTGAGAGATTAAGGAACTTCTTCAAGGATCCTTTACTATTAGCTGTAGAACAGAATTAAGACCCCCTCCTTGAATTCATAGCGCAATACATCACATTGTACAAGTATAGTCACCCCCCCAGCTTTTTTTTCTAAATGTAAGATAATACTTTGGTTGTTTAGAGATGTAAAAGTCCTCTAGTCCTCTCTAACTTGCATTACTGGGGAGGGTTATTTCCCATTCATTTGTTCCCCATACTAAAGAATAAATATCCTTTAAAAGAGGAAATAAAAAGCTCCTTTTAAGTTACACATTAGTGGTTTAGGGTAAAAATAAAACTTAACTCTAAATCATATTAATCCCTACAGTATTATGATATAAGAACACAAACTATGGCAATAATTCTATATTATTATAAAAATCATTGTATAACTCTGCATAGATAAAATACCATGTAAATGCTAAATAAGTAGCACTGATACAACACTCTCCACCCATTCATAAAGAAAACCATATAAGTACCAAACAACATAATCGTGGAGAAAACAAGGGTTGTTTTAAAGCAAAGATCCTTTGTTATAATTGAAACCCTGCCATGAACCCAAGTGTTGCTGTAAGCCAAAGTCTACCTAGTAAGACAAATATACAGTGTGTATTTGCTTAAATACATCTAAAGAAATTGCAGAACTTACTGTATATTTATATAAATAAAATGGCAAAAACAAACTGAATATAATGTCATTATAATCTTGATTGGAAAAAATAAATGATTGATGCTTTCACGTGTTCTTTTTTTGTCAGTTATCAGTTCTTTTTTATAAATTGCTTTTGAAAACACACTTGAGATACACAATTGAGGAAAGCAACTCTAAACATAAAAGTAAAAATAAATGTATAATTTCTTAATTAATTTATGAAACGAATATCATTTGAGCCAATTCTGGGATTTTTGCATTATGGAGAATACAGGCCAAATTTCCCTAGGAATTTTCTAACCACTCTTTGTTTAGAGAATGCTAAGAGGTTGTAAAAGTTTTTGTGTTTGTAGTAGAGATAAGAATTGGCCTCTTAGTCTTTTTTTACGGTGGACATTCATGAGTGAATTATCTGATTTCTGCAGGCAGAAGTGGAGCTACCTCCCACTATGGTAGGAGATAAGTAATTGAACAGTTCCTTCTATTGCTAAGCCAATAACCCTCTTCCACAAGTACTCCTCTGTCATTTAATCCTTAAACTTCTATCACATTGCTGCAAGGAGGGGGAAGGAAAGAAAAGGCACTGAGGGCTATTTTATTAATCTTTTATAGAAAGTTCTATTCCTTCTTAGCAGTGTACCACATCTATATTAAATGAGAATATGATGTTTGTCATCTTTTCTCAGTATCGGGAAATTAGTCATGATAACATAGGGAAAATTTTGTATAATATTGTGTTCCCTGCGCAATGTGTTTCACATATCCACTGATTAACTCACCTTTTTGAAGTTTTTGCTCAGATCTCACCTTCTCAATAAAGCCTGCACCTACTACTCAATGTAATATTGCAAACTCCACTCCACCCTGTACTCCTAAGTCCTCTAATCCTCTCTGCTTTACTTTGCTGTAGTACTTACTTATAGCCTTTAGTAATTAATCAGAAAAAATGTTATTTATTGGTTTATTCTTTTTACTTTTTTATTTTCTCTCTCTCTCAGCTAGAAGCCAGGACCCACAAGGGAACAGATGCCATTGATACAACTCACCTTTCATAGCATCCCTAGCCCCTAACAGATGTTCAATAATTCTATGCTTAATTAAGTAATAAAAATTGCATTTTCCCCCAAATTTTATTCTTTTCCAAAAAAGGAAATATTTTCGACTTTTTTTTACAGTATCTCACTCTAAGTCAGCATATATGGCTGTCAGAAAAAAAAAATTAAAGAAAATGAACAAACTTCCACAGCATAGTATACTTGTTAATAGCATAAGCTATTCAGACACACTTGATCAGGGTTCAGTTTGATGACCCTCAGTCAACCAGTTTCACTCTATCTTTTCACATAAAAAAAGGAAGATTTGGGAAGCTGAGGCAGGAGGATCGCTTGTGCCCAGGCATTCCAAACTGGCCTGGGCAACATAGTGTGACCCTATTTCAAGAAAAAAAAAATTAACTGGGTATGGTAGTGCATGCCTGTGGTCCTAGCTTCTTGGGAGGCTAAGTCATGAGGATCACTTCAGCCCAGGAGTTCGAGGCTGCAGTGAGCCATGTTTGCACCACTGTACTCAAGCCTGGGTGACAGAGTGAGACCCTGTCTCAAATAAAAAGGAAGATAATAATTTTTCTTAAGTTTATTTTGAGTAGGAATTGATATAATACATATTAAGGGGCACATAGTAAGTGACCTTTACATGGTGTTATTTTTGTTACTGTTATTGTTATTGTTGTTTTTGTTATTAATACAGGACATTATTTAACTCCTGATATATCACCGGAGGCACAAGTAGGCTCCCCATCCCTGCTAAACTCTGAACTTGTGAGAGTGTAGAAGAGGGATTTTTTAAAATACAACTTTTCTAATTCTTCAGTTTCTTGCTTTGACTTGCATGAGATAAGCAAATTGGGTAGAGGTCCCTAAATTTTGAGAATGCCTGTGTAAACATTGAACTCAATAATATCTCTAACAATGTGGAATAGCTTCTATTTAAATGAGAAAATATATCCTGTCATACAAGACTCCTTCCTGAAGATAATTTTGTCACTGTATGTAAAGAAGGATATTTTCCCAAAGACATTATAAAACATTATCCCTGAGTTGCTAGGCAAATTTATTCAACTCGTTATTCAGAGAAAACTCAGGTTGCTACTCTTGATGGTCAGGTCTATATTGGATAGCATGAAGCGGAAGCAGTGTTGTGGAATCTGGAGAGTAATGAGGAAGGAAACAATCTAAGCTGGTATTTTGCTATTCAGGGTCATGACTAACTTTTCATTTTTCTTTGTGCCTCATACATCTGATCATATAAGAAAATTCGACATCATCTGTTACCTGGGTCACTACAACACTGCTCAAAATACCTTTCTGAATATGTTTTTGCTACCTTCCAATTCACTCACCACATAATAGACTTTTCCCCTGTAACTATTTTTAAATAAAGACATAACATAGATTCAACAAATTATTCAGAATTTAATATACGGTTAGATGAAGTGTTTTCCAAATGTATGCAGTATTATAGCAACCACCCCTGTGTGTGTGTGTGTGTGTGTGTGTGCGTGTGCGTGTGTGACGTTTCTATCACATCAGCATGTCTTATTGTGCTTCTTTAATAATCATCTTTCTCCCTCTCTCCAATCCCTGCTTGCCCCTGGTAGCCTCTTTTCCAATTTCTTTCGTCATAGATTATATTTTTCTGTTGCACAACTTCATAATAATGAAATTAACAATGTGCTTACCTTTTTGCCCAGCTTCTTTTGCTCAATATAATATTTTTGAGATATAATATTTATGCATATGAGTTCTTTTTTATTATTATGAATTCCATGGTATGAATTACAGTACATTTACCCAGTATCCCCTTGATGCTTCTAGGTTGAGGCTAATTGAAAACAAACTGTCGTGAATGTTATTGTACAAGTGTTGCTGTAGGCATCTGTTATTATTCTCGATGAAATGTCTAGGACGTAGCATGGGTGTATTTTATTATAAGAAATTTAGCAAAACACTATTTCAGTGTATGACAGTTTAAGTTACTTCAAGTCATTGCAACCTTAGATATCATCTGTCTTTGCATTAGTTATCTATGTCTACATTACCAGTTATCCAAAAGTTCGCCGTTTAAAATAAGAAACACTTCTTATTTTGCAGTGTCTGAGGAGCAGGAATCCAATAATGGGTAGCTTGGTAATTGCAGTTTAGGATCTCTCATAAGATTGCAGTCAAGTTGTTTAGCAGGGTCCTGGCCATCTTAAGGTGCTTTCATGCTCACTCCAATGTGGCTATTAAAAGGAAGTTCCTGTTTCTTGCCTTTTGAGCTCTACATGGGGTTGGAGAGTTGGAGAGAGGAGACAGAGAGGATTGGGGGAGGAAAGAAGGAGGGAGGAAGGGAGTGGGAGAGAGGGCTTTCAAGATGAAAGCCATAGTCTTTACAAGAAAGCGTCAAAAATTGTACACCATCACTTCTGTCCTATGCTGTTGGTGATACAGACCTATCCTGATGCATAATGGGAGGGATCTACATGAAGTTGATTCCTTAGTCAGCATCTGCTACTAAAACAAAACACCATAGAATACATGGCTTATAAACAACAGAAACGTGTTTCTCACAGTTCTGGAGGCTGGAAGTCTGAGATCAGGATGCCAACATGGCTGGGCTCTGGTGAGGGCCTTCTTGTGGGTTGCAAATCGCTCTTCTCATTGTATCCTCACAAATAGTGTTATGCCACATTAAACTTAATCAGATCCCTTTGAACACTGGGTTTATTTTCCTGTCACCTTTACAGGCATTACTTTCAGAGCATCTTACCATATATATATATATATGTTTTTTTTTTTGAGACGGAGTCTCGCTCTATCACCCAGGCTGGAGTGCAGTGGCTTGATCTCCGCTCACTGCAAGCTGCGCCTCCCAGGTTCACGCATTCTCCCACCTCAGCCTCCCGAGTATCTGGGACTACAGGCGCCTGCCACCACGCCCGGCTAATTTTTTATATTTTTAGTACAGACGAGGTTTCACCGTGTTAGCCAGGATGGTCTCAATCTCCTGACCTCATGCTCCGCCCGCCTTGGCCTCCCAAAATGCTGGGATTACAGGTATGAGCCACTGTGCCACCCCTCACCTATTATTTTTTAAGCATGTCATCTTCAATACAGAATTTTCATCAGCGTGATGGCTCAGGGTTTGAGTTATAATTTTGTTATAGATATTTTCCATTTAAAGTTTAAAAAGTGAGGTCATACATGGAATGATATTTAAGTGAATTTTTGTTTTCTAAAGCCTGAAATAATAAAATTTTTTCAATTTTAGATAAACAAAAATCTACAACCTTTCAGTCACATTGCATGTCACTTCATAAAAAATCTTTTATACATAAATAATTAAATTTATTTAATTAGTTTAAATTAAATAGATTAATATTATATAATTAATAATTTAAAAATGAAATACAATGAATTCACTGTCATAAAAACAAAAATATGTGAGTACTCACATACTCCTCAAAACATCTATTACAGTTGATTGTAATTTTCCAGGTACTCTTGTGGTCAACAGGCCATTTACACAGTTTCCATGGTCCATGATGGAAGTCCTCTTGGGAGACTGACTTCCCTTCGCATGTGCAGCTCAATTTCTCTGATGACCAAGCATCACAGTAAATTCTAGAAAGTCATATGAGGATGGAGAGATTTCTTGATTCAATTTTAGTCTCCTTTACTTCAGGTTGTAAGTGATATATACCAAGCAAATTCTTAACAATGATATTAGAAAGACTAGAGAAAGTAATAATAGGGAAGATAGGGGAAGAAACATGGATTCTATAAGAGCCTAATTTTACAATATGCACATTAGTGTTGCAGCTGTTTGTATCTGATGATAATATACTGCCAGAAAAGACAGTACGTTATCTTGTTATTTAATTAAGGCACTCTCATTTTGTAATATGAATTCATAATAATTTAAGGCTTTTAGCCTTAATGTGTGTTGAAAGAGCTAAACTTGTAAATCTGTAAATTACACAAACAGCCCTCTTCTATTATATAAACCTTTTTGACGTAACACATGCTTAAAATTGGTGTGAAGTTAGAATGTTTTCAAATTTCATTGGGGATTTTTTATATTGTTCCAGAATTCCAGGAACAAATGTAATTTTGGACTTTCCAAAATGAGTTCATGAAGAACTAATTTGTTCACTCTCAATATGGAACTTTTTAAAAAAAGTAATAATTCTAAGTGCTAAGAATAGTGCTTAGCTCATAAGAGATGTCTGTGAATAAACACAAATGAGTGAATGAACACAAATTTCTATAATCTGGAGTATTCATAATTCCTAGTTATGTAAATTCATATTATATAGAGATAAAAATAAGCTATTTATATAACGAGAGTAGGAGGAAGGAGGAACAAGAACAGTACTAACAACAAGACGAAAAGATAAGAAAAGACTTGATTAACTTTTAAAGCGAACAATAAAACCTTGATTTTGAGAAAATACTTTATCTATAAAGAGTCGATGAAAACTTAGTAGTAGTCTTCTAGAATTGGCCATGACCACGAGGACAGATTTGGCATTTGTTTACCTTGAATCTAAAGATGAATTTTTAGCACAATTTTAGAAAAGAAAGAAACAGAAAAGTATAAAAAAAGACGAATAAGAAAAATTTCCAGAATTGTGGTCATTCAGATGTATGTACACATGTTAAAACTAGTGTATGAAAATGAAAATTTAATCAACTATCTGAAAAATTTTGCTCCATCATTTCAAATATCTAAACATGGAAATAAAATTGGAATATTTCATTTCCTGTTACCATAGAGCAATATGAATTTTCAAATACATTCAATACATTTGAATATCTGCCTAAATATGGAACCAGCCTTCATTTTCATACACTTGTTCTCAGTGACCTTTAAATGATTCTAAATCTGAGACAGTTTAATCTTTTGTTCATGTGTCATGTCAAAGGGCACAGAAAATCTCCTATCCATCTGTGGACTCCTTGCAAATATTTAAAAAATTATGTATGTTTGTATATATGAACGTTTTTGCTACAGAAAAAATCAAAAGTTTTATGGGTTCCTCATAATATTTTGGATTCTAGAAGAAAATTTTCTTCTTACCCACATAAATTGAGATTTGAAAATGAATGAAGAAAAACATTGATAGAAACAACCTCAGTATCAAGTTGGAGGTCCTGACAGAGCCAAGTCATGTTCTACAATGTGAGAACGTTTTTGGTATTGTCTTGCATTGTTATTTAAGTGTTTTTTTTTTCTAGCTGTTCAGGTATTTGTCTCTTTAAATAGATGAGGACTGTTTTGATATCAGCATTATACTTTGTACTTCTTTCCATCTGCAACTGTTTTCAAAAAAGCGTCTCAAATATAAGCCGTTTAATGAAGGATCAAGAAATCTAAATCTGTAAGTCACTGTTTCCCAAATTCAGTGTTTTCTGCCACATCTAAGTAATACGTGGTCATTTATGACTGAACTTTTTTCATAAAACAAAGTATTTTTTAGTAAAATTTTTATTTAATGAATTTAATAAAAACAATACAAACTGGAAATCAGTGTCACTTTTCGTATTAGAAGACAACTGCAAAGTAAATTCAATGGTACCAGAACAATGTTATCAAATTTTAATTATGTATTTTGTCTCCCATGTATGCCAAGCTTGCTCTTCCTCTCTTCAGAAGGCAGATTAGCAAATTGGAAAGAGTGGCTAAAGACAAATTAGAAATAAACTGAGACTTTGCCCTCAATATAATTAGATATGCTGAAGGAAAATTAAAAAGAGAAAAACTTTCTAATTATATGTTTCAATGTCTTTTAATACCGTACCTATGTGACACTTTATTAAAATTGTCTGTGTACTAGAGCAGATGTCCCAAGCTTTAGGAAATGCTAATTTGGGGATATCTTAATATCACAAAAATATTGAGGATGATGCTATTTTGAATTTTCAGTTTACTATGAAACACTATAGCAAGTGACATCTGACTTACCTAAAAGCAGTTACCAAGGTAATTATTTACTCTAAGAAGAGAAAGTCCAGGTGGTTCTGTCATACTCTCTTGCAGTAGCTCTTAATTATGGCTGCACCTTAGAATTAGTTGAATACCAAAGTCTTGGTCTCATAGAGACCAATTAAATCAGTATAAGAGGTAAGATTTCAGACTGGCATTTCTTTAAAGCCCTCCACTTAATATTAACACACAGCCAGGGTTAAGAATGACTAGCCTATGTCTTATTTTGAAAATTCAGTATATGCCACACCTTGCATATTTATAATATGCTAGTCATCATATAAATGAAGGAAGAAATACAAAGTATTTCCTACTTGATACATTTCTTGATGGTAAATAATTACATCCTTCTCTTTTATGGTTTGCATATCTTCTCTGGTTAAAATTGGTCTTGGATTTTCATAGAACATGGCAAGAAATGCAGTCCGTGTGTGTTTCCGGAGTGAAGGAGAGGAAGCCTTCTTTATTACACTGACTTTGTCACCATGTTATCATTATAGTCCAATAACAAGACAAGTATAGTGTATAAGTTCTACCATCTGATAAAAAAAAAAATACTGCATGAGACCAACATATTTATGAACCCACTTCAGGTTACTGCCTTTAAAACTTCCATGTTAGTGTGTAGTGTGCAAGACAAGCTGTCCCAGTTTTCCCAAGGTCATGCAGGTTATGAGGCCGTCAATATCGTATGTAGCTATCTTTCACAAATTTGCATTGTTGTACAATATTTCATTATACGGACATGCCATATTTTATTTACCCATTTTACTATTGATTTGAGTTTTATTTACTTCTGTATGTGACAAATAATGCAACTGTGAGCTTCTTTGTACATATATTAAGTGGAACAAAGTCATCACAGCTTTTATTCTGTAGCAAGGTATTCACGAAAGAGAAAGTAAAAATACTATTTTTAACATGTTGTAAATAATTCTACTGAAGTGCTTTATAAAGAGATAAATGAGAAATATTCCAGTTTAATAATCATTTGTTAACATTTCTTTCTAACCACAATTTAACATGCACATTTTTCTTTCTGTCCTACCCAGCAGCCATGGACAGTTGACATGACTTTAGGATTTGTTCTTATGTTAACCTTGGATTTGTTTCATTTTTTTTAGTACTTTTTTTTCTTTTTACTTTTTTTTTTAACTTTTATTCTGAGTTCAGTGTTACAAATGCAGGTTTCTTATATAGGTAAACTTGTGTTATGGGGGTTTGTTGTACAGATTATTTCATCATGCAGGTATTAAGCCTGGGGCCCACGAGTTATTTTTCCTGATCCTGTCCCTCCTCCTACCCTTCACCCTCTGAAAGGCCCCAGTGTGTGTTGCTCCTCTCTATTTGTCCCTGTGTCCTCATTGTTTAGCTCCCACTTATAAGTAAGAATACGCGGTATTTGGTTTTCTGTTCCTGTGTTAGTTTGATAAGGATAGTGGTCTCTAGCTCCATTCATGTCCCTGCAAAGGACATGATCTCATTGTTTTTTATGGCTGCATACTATTCCATGGTGTATATGTACCACATGTTTTTTTATCCAGTCTATCACTGATGGGCATTTAGGTTGATTCCATGTCTTTGCCATTGTGAATAGTGCTACAATAAACATACTCGTGCATGCTTTGTTTAATTATGGTCTAAAAAATATTTTAAATATATGTCATTTGAGTTTTCCTATGCAGAGAATCACTAGCACTTGAAGAGAGCAATGGCAACCATACAATAGCGTGTTATATAGGCAGCTCCTTTTAGTATTAACTCTAATTGTTACATGGGCACATACATAAAGAGAGGGAGCCACTTACTAAGTTAATTTCCACAAATATTGAATCTTCTTTTAAAAAATTCATACTCATGTTTTGAAAACTATTCATTGGGTGCCTTGCCAAATGCCCAACTTTTATAAAGTTTTAGAAAACAACACCTTTGAAGACAGAAGCAGTTCTTGTCCTTAGGTGCTTAATGCTCTGCTTTTAACCTTCATAGCTAAACTTGTTTAGTTTGTTTTCTTATGAAGTATTAATGTTATAAAAAGCATATAAGATTAAAATATAACTCAATGCATTATCAAAAATTGAAATAAAAACCCATGTAATTACCAAATATGTCTGAAAATGAAATATTGCCAATGTCCCAGAAAACGTCTTCTTTCCTTCCTAGTTTCTGTCCTCTTTCTCTTACCTCAAATAACTGCTGTCCTGACTTTGAGCACTACAGATTTTTCTTGTCATTAAATTTTATGTAACAGAAGTATTACATATTTGTCCATGTATATAAATGTCTAGATATCTTTTGCTCAGATTTTTATTTTTCAAATTTATTTTGCTGCATGTAGCAATATTTCACAAATTTGAACTGTGGTACAATATTTCATTGTGTATACAAGCCGCATTTTATTTATCAGTTTTACTGTTGACTTGAGTTCTATTTTTTCCTGTATGTGACAAATAATGCAACCATGTACTTTCTTGTACATTCTTCAAGTAGACGTGTGAATGTATTTCCTTTTGGAAATAAGAGATTAAACTTCTGGGTTATAGAATACAGAAAATGTTCATTATTAGCAGATAATGCCAAAATATTTTCCCTCCAGCAGTATAGAGTCCTAGTTTCTCTACTTCTTTTCCCTTTTATTTAAGAAGGGTTGAAGCAAAGAATAAAAACAATAAACTATGATAGGGAGGTATAATCCATAGAAAATGGATGATAATGATAATTTCAGAATGTAACCTGACATTGATTATTTTTTTCTGTTCTGTTCCCCACAGTGAGCATAGTCACTGCCTCTCCACATTTTCCCTCCTCACCTTCTGAACTACCATAATTTTAATTTGGCATCTGTGAAGCTCATGTGCTTTTGGGGAAGCTGTTTTCATACTTTATGCTAGTGGTAGGTTTATATAATGAAGGTTAAATATTTATCATTTTCTCATTCTCTAGCCACTGATAGCAGTTTCATGCGTCTGATCTCATTTAGGCTAGTGATATTAAAAACAGGAGGCCTTTGGGGGGCTTTTAGAAAAGTGGCTATTTTCCTCTTTTAGAGAGAGCTTTTGGAAAAGTTTATCTCTCCGTTTTTGTGGATACATACAAAGAAGCATAGAGGTGAAAAGTTGTTGCCAGAATCTTGTGACCACATAGATACTTCTTTGGGTTGAAGTCAACACCGTGGAGGATAGAAGAGAGAGATAGAAAAAAAGAAATCTAAGGTTTTGAATACATAGTTAAGGAACTGAGTCAAAACTCCTAGAAGCTCATCTTACCTTAGGATTTACAATTGTACCTGTCAGTGTCTCCCAATTTAGTTTAAATGTTGTAATACTTACAATTAAACTCATCCTAGCTGATAAAATTCCATAGACGTTTATTTGATATGCACCATTTGTGGCTGTTAATAAAGTAAACAATTTGCATTTTATATATTGCAAACTAAGTGTCTGATAATTGATTCAGCCAAACACACCAACAGCTGTTAGCCTAATATCAAAAAAATTAAACAGGATGTGAGGTGAGAAAGTAATTTTAAGTAGGACAATTTGTTAGCAGAATGGTTTACTTTCCTGCCCTAATTCTACCCTCTTTGCATGTATACACTCATATGTACACACTCATGCATAGAGCACCCTCTGAACAGGTTCTGCACAGAGAATTTGCATGTCCTTACTGGGAGGAATAAAATCCCACAGGCCATTGAAGGACCTATATGAAGTAGCAACTAGCGCCCCAATGGCCCTGTCCATTGAACACCACTATGTCTCTAAAGAGTAGCCAGTCCTCCTGGATAGTACTGAGTGGAGTCCCCCTTCCCATGATCATATACTGAGTTGCCTTTGCCTCCTGAGGATGTACACTCACCTACTCTGCCTGTTCCTACACTGTTTACCAAAGCCCACCTTCTGCAGTGGCTGAAGGACATCCTTTAAATTGAACTAGCTTATATGTGTGCCTCGTCTCTGTTATATACGTTGCTTTCCAAACAGAGGAAAGAGTTTAAAAGAGGCAGATGATCACATCTATTACGTTAAATTACAAGCTTTGCTTTTATTCCTGTGTGGGGAGATCAAATCATTGGTATCTGCAGTGGTAAGTTTATGAAATCTGAATGTTATTAACTTTGTGCTAAAGGCATCATGTCTTTTATTGGACTCAGGCATAAATTAATTTATTGTCCTAAGGGAAAATGAGCTGGAACAATCATTTATTTTGGATGATCTTATTGTTTAATGAATGTATAGCTGTAGATTCTTTGGTCCTAATTTCTTTCTCAAAGCCATGAAGAATAAAGCTTAAATGTTTAGTTTTGGCCAACTAAAGTGACTATTATGATTGTAACAGTGCTTCTTTATCTGTAAAACAAGAATAATTATGGGAATATCAGTGTTTTGAGGATTAAGTGAGAGAATGTATGTGAAATCTTTAAAGTTATACCTAGAACATAGTGAATATTTTTAATATTATTACTTCTCCGAGGAAAACTGGTGAGCAAAAAATTATTTCCCCAAATCTTCACTGAGCACACACTCATGAAATTTATAGTTTAGTAATGAAAACAGACAATAGACAAGTCAATAAATGCATATTGTGATAAATTCTATGAAACAATCTCCTGGTAGAACATGTGATGGGTGGGTGGGCAACAAATGTAGATAAGATAGTCAGAAATGGTCTCTATGATGGGATGTTTGTATTGAAACATGCTAAGTAGTAGATTGAGGAGTGGAGCAGAGGAAAGGTTGAAGGCAGAAAGGACAGTTACATGCAAAGGTTCTGGAGTTTGGCCTGATTTTCAGAACTTAATTAATTCTCGGGTAACATGACAATGTAGGGAACAAGAGATTCCTGTATTAATGATACTTTTGGGGCATGGGATTCCCAGTGGACCCTACAGCCTCGTGAGAATCTGGAGTAGCAGTGAGTCCCTGTGCATGTGGTAAAGGAAGGAATAGAGAATTATGAGATATAAGTAGTGGATATTCACAATTTAGAGGTGACAATGGAGCAGAAAATCCAATGCATGGGAATTTTTATTAGAAAAGGTCAAAGATAACATTTTCCTGCATGTATGTCTTGATAGATTTATTTTGACCTATAAAATACTTTGCATATGAACTCATTGCACTTATAAAAAAGTAAATCAAAAATTGTACCAAGAAAATATTAGTGAAGCCAATGTTATGAAAAAAGAAAACATTAAAATATAAAAATAGCTTAAGAATACAAATAATTAATTTTTAAAATTCAACTACTTAGCTGAGTTAGAGAAGGATAAATATATATTCAGTCTTTATTGTGTCAAACATCAGTAGATTTAAAGATACCTGAACAAACAGACAAATGCCTTTATTTCTCATCCAAATATTTGCTGTTCTACTATCCTGGGCAATGACTAAATTTTCCTCCTTTACCCCTAAACTTAGAGCTTTATTAAATATATTGAAATCTGAAATACCTAGGTGGAAATTTAAAATTCCAGAAACTGCATGACTAATCTCCACAATGGCAAACATCCAGCATATGTACCAAAATTAAAATGTCTAGAATCTTGTTAAAATTGTGAGCAACGTCTCATTGAACAGTCTCTGTGCAGTATTTGTTGTGTTTTATAAGCCACTTTTATTCTTCTAAATAAGATTGATTTTTACTTCTAATTACAAGTATGAATTCCTGTTTGTAATCATGCCTAAATTCAAATTATGCATAAAACTGTGATGATGAGAATAAAAATGAATAATCTAATATACAACATGTAGATTCAGATTTAGATCTAAAGCAGGAACGTGAGAATTTTTATTTTAAAAAGTCCCATCCCAACACATACACGTACACATACACGTACACGTACACGTACACATACACGTACACATACACGTACACGTACACGTACACGTACACATACACATACACACGGGGCCAGGAATATGTGCCACTGGTCTAACCACTCAATAACTGAGATCCTCAAATATTAATATGTATATGAATCATTAGTGAAACTTGTTAAAATGGCAATTCTGATTCCGGGGTCTGGGTGGGTCCCAGAGCTCTGTATTTCTGGCAAGCTCCCAGGCGATTTTGCTGCTGTGGCCCGTGGTTCTCACTAAGGTGATTTTCTAACCATTTTTTTGAATATTTACAAAGACGAAAACTTCACATTCTTTTCTGACACTATCACTCAGATGACAAAAATGTTTTTATTATGGTTAGTTAATTGAAGGATAAGTTTAATTTCAGTTATTTTCCTCTGTAAGAATGTATTTTTAATTATATGGTACCAGGAGGAGTAATAACTTCTAAAGGCCGTTCCATGTAGATAGGTACCTTTAGCCAGAAGTTCAAATATGTTTGCTCTCTACCCACTCAGCTGTTGAATGAATTCGTCAAATCATTATCATTCTGTTTTGGCCCAGACATTCTTATGGAGTCTACAATTCCATAGAATGTCTCATCTAATGGTGAGACTTCATTATTCCTAGATAGCCTACCTGTGAATGCAGAGGTTTTTATGTCCAAAGCACTCTAGAGAAAGAAACAGCATAGCTTTAATAAAAGAAGTTCCTTTTTTTTAAGACAAATCTGGAAACAGTCCCAGGTTATGCATCAGCTCCTTTAATTTAGACCTCAGCTAGAAAAGCTGTGGAAAAGAAAAACTTCATTTATTTATAATGTAGATGGCCATTATTTTTCTTCCTGAAAAACATTTTTTTTTTTTTTTTTGAGGCGTAGTCTCGCTCTGCCGCCCAGGCTGGAGTGCAGTGGCGCGATCTCGGCTCACTGCAAGCTCCGCCTCCCGGGTTCACGCCATTCTCCTGCCTCAGCCTCTCCGAGTAGCTGGGACTACAGGCGCCCGCCACCACGCCCGGCTAATTTTTCGTATTTTTAGTAGAGACGGGGTTTGACCGTCGTCTCCATCTCCTGACCTCTTGATCCGCCCGCCTCGGCCTCCCAAAGTGCTAGGATTACAAGCGTGAGCCACCCCCGGCCGAAAAACATTTATTTTTAGTTCTCCTCAGCCCATATTGTATTAAAAGTCTTGAAGCAGCATACGTAGATGTAGGTTTTTGTTACATGTTTGGAGCTGGTGTTATAAATCTATCGGTAATCACTTTATAAAATGATTAATATAATATTTATAATATTCGTTCCATTATTAATGGATTTTGCTATTGATTAATTAATAATATAATAATTGTCACGGACTTATTTTCAGTACTGTGTGTTAGGAACTGTGCTAAGCACTTAAGCATTGTCTTAACCTTACACGAGAATGTAATATGAGAACTAATATTAAGCCTATTATAAGATGAAAACTTTGAGGCTTAGCAGGGTTAAATAACTTCCCCAAAGTTGTTAACAGTAAGTGTCAGGCAAGCCATGAATCCAGAAAGCAGAACTAGCATTTCCTGATTCCCAAATATATACTCTACTCTATTTTACCTCTCGATGGCTAAGTAGACATCCTGAAGTGTGAAAAAAAACTAGGTGATGACTCTGAGGGAATTATAGGAGCAATTCTGGAAATTAGTCTTACTTCTAAAAAAGTATCCCTTATCTTTTCACTTTATGTATTTTCCCTCCTGGTCTGCCAGATGATAGTAATAACAGTAATATAGCACCATTATACTTGACTCATTTATTTGTTGGCATAAGGAGGTGCCATAAACAAACAAACTAAACAATTTAGTACATATTCCCTTTTCTTGAAGAAAATTTAATAGGGTGCATGTGTCTTGAGAGAGAGAGAGAGAAAGAGGGAGAGAGATTTTTTGAAAAGGCACCTTTGCACGAACAATTTAAACCGTAATATATTCTATTATGGCATCTGACGAAGCTACCATATCCTTTTCTCATGAGTTATGGGAGGGATTTGAAAATTACTTTACCAGAGAGCTTTTTTTTTTTCTTTCCCTAAACCAGTAAGATTTGGGTCAGAGGATTAAAGCTCTAATAGGCAGAGTTCAGCAGTGCTCTGGAGAAATGATGAATTGAAGCCCAAGAAGGATTTTTTTTCTAGCAGCACACTGGCCTCTGCTTGCATGGAGGCTTTTCTCTCTGACAGCTGATGGAAGCATTGCCCAGCCCATTATACCCACTATGGGCACTCTGTGAAATTAATGCTCCTTTAAACTTCCTATGCTCACTAAAGTGCAAGATGTAAGACACTGGGTATGTTAGGCCTTTTGCAAATGTATTCTTATGATGTTTCCTAGTCATAAAGCTTGAAAGGAATGAAAAAAAGAGGTTACTGTAATCACTAAGTTGACCCACGACAATAATTACTCTTAAGACTTCATCCTCTATCCTTATTCTCAAACCAGATTAATTACATAATCATCTTCTGCAATATTTAGTCATCAAGATCTATATATACAATGTACATAAAACATATATGTGCATTCATGTGTACACACATACATACACACACAGGTATGTATATTTAACTACATTGTCTGTACATGTATATATACTTGATGACTGAGTATGATTGAAGAAAATTGATAAATCTGGCTTGAGAATATATGAATATATACATTTATTTATTCAAGGTAAATGTGGCAATTATGTCATAGCTGACAAAATTCATTCTATACTATATGTTTAGAAAAATAAGGTAAAGATGGGGGCAGGAGTGGGAAATGTTGTTTTTTAAGTTTGTATTTTTTTTAAATTTTACTCTAAACTACAAAAGTAACCAATATTCATTCAGTGCTGATAAAAATGAAAATGGCAGCTTTTGCAAGGTTGTGTGTGTTGCCCCTGGATCTGGAAAATATCATCATCTTGGCGGGGTTGCCCTGGACTTGGGTTAGGGGGAGAGGTAAGCTATAGGAATTCCAGTCCCCTTCCAGAGTCATTCTCAGGTGGCTTCCAGCCCAATTGCTGAAAGGTTTTCTGATAGGTTTGGGCATAGTGAATATAATGAAAGAATATTATGTGGCTTTTTGATCAGTTATAACAAGTCGTTTCATTTCTATGATTGTAGTACATTAACCATTGCATTTGCCATGATGAAGTGTGGTTTAAAGTCTGTAACATTTTTCTTCATAGTACCAGGTTCTTAACAACCAAAGATAAGTGAACCGCCTTTGCCTTCAGTGCAAGTGAGGGGAAAAAATACACATAAACACACCCTGGGGGAAGCAAAGGCAAAGAGACTGAGCTCTCTCCTTAGTGTTCAAGTTAGCAGGGAGGGGCATGTCTGGCAGTTCGTGGGAAGGAATCTAATTATCAGCCTCTTACTTTCATTAATAAGTTGGGGCAAGTGAACTCCTCAAAGAAGGAAAGAGCAGACATTATACCTGAATTCTTAGACTACATATGATCCTTTAACCGCCATTTCCACACAAATAGTTTTCTTATAATTCCTTCAGGAGACTGGGAAGTAGGCAGAAAGAACATCAAATATGGGAAAAGTAAAAATAACTGGCAAAACATGGTTTATTTGTCCATGGGAGGGCAAAGAATTCTGAAAACCTGAAGCGTACACTTGAATACAGTTAGTCTCCATCTATGCAGTTTAATTAGAATGACCCTCAAGTGAGACTTTTCAGTTTAAACATTGCTTTTATCCTGTTTTATTTCTTCTTTTCCACTGGTGGTCTGTGGATAAAAGTCAACTTGTGTGTAATCAATGTGTTTTTTGACCAATATGTTTTTTCTTAGCTTCACTAGCCAGAAATCTGATGATGACTATGAAGATTATGCTTCTAACAAAACATGGGTCTTGACTCCAAAAGTTCCTGAGGGTGATGTCACTGTCATCTTAAACAACCTGCTGGAAGGATATGACAATAAACTTCGGCCTGATATAGGAGGTTTGTTAAAGTCTTTTGTGTTGTGCTATAGATAGGAGCACATAAACATGTCTACTTTATTAGATAAAAACATCAGTGTAGTTCAAGAGCAAGGAAGATTTAAATTATACTTTTTTATATGTTGTAAAAGTAGTGTTTAAATAGCATTCAGGCCTATGAGTGGGGGGGGTGTGTGTCAGCACATTCAAAATGAAGAAATATTATTTTCAAGTGAAGCTTGAGAGCTAGAGTTAGAAATTCAAATATTCCTAGATATCTCAGATAGAAGCTGTAGGAAAAAAAGCAATGACCCCTTTATGAAGCAACATAAACAAATCAAACAAGACAATAATAGTAAAGAGAGGATATATTGTTTGCCTGTTGTTGTGTAACAAACAACCAGAAAAATCTCAATGACATATGACAATAAACATTTATGTAATACTCCCCTGAGAGATATACTAATCTAGGCTAAAGCAAGCTGGAGCTGCTTATTTAGGGCAACTGTATTTTACATGTTCCTCGTTCTACTCCTGGGACCAGGAGGTAGCTAAGATAACCCTTCTCACAGTGGTAGAAAACAGCTAGAGAGTAAGTAGAAGCTCGTGAGGCTGAATGCTTAGGCCTAGCACTGGCACACTCACTTTTTGTATATATTATTAGCCAAAGCCAATCAGATGATCCAGCCCAAAGTCGAGAGGCAGAGGAATAGCCTCATCCAGGAGAAGGCAAGGATGTGAATGCCGGTTATAGAGAATTCAGTCCACCACAGTGAGTTAGGTCATGACGCTTTCAAGGAAAAAAATAAAGAAAAGACTAACGCTCTTGTTTTTCATTAAATGTTAAATAAAAATGGAGACCATGCATTTGGTCATGGATATTATACTACAGATTTTTAATATCAGTCTTCTCTGACAAATAGGTACATGATGGGTTTCCATATGTTTTTCTCATATTATCTGTGGTATCACAGGGTACAATAAATCATCAAGGAAGATTAATTTTGTGTTGGTGAGAGATGTGTGAGGATAATGTGGTCATTAAAGGAATCAACAGGGAACTCTGATCCAAAACCAATTTATATTACCAGTTTGCTCTTTATGTCCATTTCATGTTCTGAATGCATATTTTTTTCTGAGTTTTTAAGCAATTATTTTTCTATGTGGGTCAAGTCAGGGACATGCTCAAGTCAATTTCAGAGCTTGAAGGAAACATGGTAAAATTCAAGATATCTGAGAGAAAAATGGAGAAAAGCTAAGAGCAGCATTTTCTAATTTATTCATTTTTATGTTAGTTTTAAAAGGATAATTGGTTTCAAAACTCTACTAGGCATGCTTGGTGCATGTGCATGCTTAAAAAAGATATTTCTTTGAAAACAAAATGGTTATTCAAATGTGGTGAATTAGTAACTGGTACCAAATTAGTTGTGAATAAATTACTTCTAATGTAGCTAAATAAATCTATTCTAGAAAACAAAGATTAAAACATTAAAATCTTGCACCTCTCTTTGTGCACACATTTCTATGTTTCTCTTTACAGTGAAGCCAACATTAATTCACACAGACATGTATGTGAATAGCATTGGTCCAGTGAACGCTATCAATATGGTGAGTTTCCAAATAAAATTCTTTGTCTATTTTATTAGCATGTTTGGGAGAAAACGTGATGTCATGGAAATAGCAAAAAACATGCCAGCAAAAAATTTAAGTTTAAAACTTTAGAAGTGAAAGATAGTCTTCCACATCCTTTTTTTCTTGTAATATGAAGATAATTAAATGTTAAATATTTTTGTTATAAGAATTAAATAGGATTTTATATATATAATTAATTTGTGTAAATATGCTATGCTGTTGAAATTCAACAATCGGTGTTTACTTGCCAAGTGCTACTTACTACAAAATAGGATATAGTACTCAACTACTTATTAGAACATTGATAGTTTGGTTCAAATCAGAAATGTTTCTCACATAAAATAGTGTGTCAGATGTAATAATAAATGTAATTCTGTTCTTATGTAACACTTTCTACCCAAATGTGAAATACAAAACTAGACTGGAGTCCAAAATATGATATAATAGAGAATGTAAAATAAGAGTAGAGCAGAATGGAGTACAACATAACATAATGTAATACAGCATTCTATATTATACAATATTATATATGATATAATATAGTGAAACTATAAGTTTAAAATCATGTTTACCAAGCTAGCAATAAAGATGCTCTGCTAAATCAGAAAGAGATTGATGTGCCAATTGAGGTGATATAACATCACCTGCATACTCCAAGCTAGTAAGTTTGCTTGTTTAATCATTAAACAAATTCTAACTTCTTTATAGCCATAATTCTCAGAATTTTTAGAGTTCTGAAATAAATTATAAATATCTAAGAAGTAGAAGCTATATAGATAGTTTATTTAAATGCAGAACTTTCTTGTTTTAGGAATTAACAGTCCCCAGAACTGTTCTAGGATCAAAGTTTGTGAAACAATAGTTTTAAGAATCAAAGTTTTTTATTCATGGCTTTTCTTGACAAAATGTAGAATATAAATTAATTAATTATTCTTTCTACTGGCACATCACTAATTGGTTGACAAAGGATTTCATAAAACAGGTTCTTTTCTCATTACTTGTAGACTGTAAAAATGAAACTAAATGGTGAACAAGGGTGGAATGGCTTACGGGGTACAAATGTAGCTAATCACAATGGCACCCAGTGGGAGGTGGTGCAAGGAAAGAAAACAGAACAATGTGAATGAGGCAAAAGACTCAGGCCTAATGGTCTGAATTTCACACCATATCTGCTTTTTTTTTGTTTTGTTTTGTTTTTGTTTTTGTTTTTGAGATGGAGTCTTGCTCTGTCCCCCAGGCTGGAGTGCAGTGGCGCAATCTCGGCTCACTGCAAGCTCTGCCTCCCGGGTTCACGCCATTCTCCTGCCTCAGCCTCCTGAGTAGCTGGGACTACAGGCGCCCGCCAACACGCCCGGCTAATTTTTTGTATTTTTAGTAGAGACGGGGTTTCACCGTGTTAGCCAGGATGGTCTCAATCTCCTGACCTCGTGATCCGCCCGCCTCGGCCTCCTAAAGTGCTGGGATTACAGGCTTGAGCCACCGCGCCCGGCCTTTTTTTTTTTACTGAAGTCAACTACTCTCCAATTTAGGGATATGTATACTTGATGGAAATAATTACAGTAATTTGTCACTATGGCATTTAAGAATGCATTTTATGATAGAGATTAGCAGAGTGTTATAAATTATCTTTAATTGTTAATTTCATCTTGTTTAGAGAAAAGAACATTATAAGTAAATAGTGAAAAAACCCCTCTTCTTGGGGGTTTGTTCTCTGCCAGGCATGATGCAAAGCACCTTTTGTTGATTGCCCTTTTCTATCCAGCATGGCCTACCCAGTTAGGTTCTTTATGATCCCTATTTTAATATAGGTCAACTGACTTTCCAGATCTCCTGCTTAGGACTTTTTTGCATATTCTGTACTTTATTTCACTCTACAGTGGTGGTTCTGAATCTGGACTTCTTTTTCCCTCTCAGGGGATGTTTGACTGTGTCTGGAGGCAATTTTAGTTGTCATTACTTGGCAGGATTGAGTATGGGTTTGGGCCTTGCTACTGTCATCTAATGAGTAGAGGCCAGGGATGGTTCTAAACATTCCACAATGCCCGGGACAGCCCTCATGGCAAGGAACTAGCTGGCTCAAAACAACACAACGCTCTGCTCTACAGACATGGAAAGTAAAGGATTGTATCAAGGCTATGCTCTTTTGCCAGAACTCACTTAGACAGATCTACTTTTTCATAAAAGTATCAAACATAGCTAAAAAAGACGGGTGAGATGGTAACCTCCTCAGCAAAACTCTAGCTTTCTTTTGGACTATTCAAAGCCAAGATAGCTTTGCTTCATATTGGCAAAGAAAACAGGAATGAAATATACCAATATTTAGAAAGATAATCTTACTGTGTACAAATTTTCTGTTTATCATTTTATTAAAACAGGAATACACTATTGATATATTTTTTGCACAAACATGGTATGACAGACGTTTGAAATTTAACAGCACCATTAAAGTCCTCCGATTGAACAGCAACATGGTGGGGAAAATCTGGATTCCAGACACTTTCTTCAGAAACTCCAAAAAGGCTGATGCACACTGGATCACCACCCCCAACAGGATGCTGAGAATTTGGAATGATGGTCGAGTGCTCTACACCCTAAGGTATTCTTTTGCAAAAGGAAAGGAGTAATTGTTAGGAAGAAAACAAACTAACAAACAAATACAAAAATCAACCATAAGTCTCTAAAAAAAAAAAAGGAAATAAATTTCAAGACTACATCAGGATTGGCATGCTATCAAATAGTATATGACATCAAAACATTAGTTTTTTCCTTTTGTTATCAATGAGCTTTTTCAAAGCACTAATTATAGACAAAGCTTATTTTCCACAACTGCTGTGAAAACTATTTTTTGTCACAACTGACCTGAAATTTCCTTCATCTTGCAAGATTATCTGACCTTTGCACCTACGCTTTGCACTCTTATGCTTGGAAATGTCTTCATTTCCAAGGAAATAGTTGCTAAAAGAGAATTTTTGAGGTGTATGTCTCCATACATCCTTCTCTTTTTAGCTTCACAATAGCAAGCACCTAGGATCTATTATCTTTCATCTCCTAGCACCCCACTTCCCATTACGTTAATAGGCTGTTTAAACTAATTTATTGTTTATCTTGGGAATAGACATACTTGGGAGAAAGTTGAAGGAGCTATCGTTCAGCATCTGAAATTAAATTCTGAAATTAAATTGTGAAATTAGAGTAAAATGCTGCCTTAATAAAATAATTATTTTATGCCATTATCTTAGCACTACATACTTTGTATTTAAAACATTTTTACATTGAAGTTTCTCATTGGTGGGAGTACATTATTAGACAGAATAATAGATAAGTACATAGTCTTACGAATCAGACATCTGACTTTGGTTCTTAGCTCTCCCTCTTACTATCTGTAGGAACTAGGGCAATGCTCCAGCATTTCTATATAAAGGGACTTAGGGGCAGCTATCTGGTAGCAGGACTTTTAGTGTTAGAAGCTTTGTTTGCATAGTAAGCATGATGCTTTTACATGGCTACATTTTTATTTAGAAAAATTAGGTGAGAACTGATGGAAATTATTGGGAAAGAAAGCAAAACCACGCTGTCCCACCCTGTACTGCCTCTCCCCCGACCTTGACACCACAACTGAGCAAACTCTTTTACCTTTCATTTCTTTAATTTCTGTAAAACAGATATATTTCTTCTGACCTTATGGAGTTGCTGTAAGGACAAAATAGGGTGATAAGTAAAGTGATTAACATAGAGCCTGATACATAGTAAATATAGAAAATATTAAAATTATACATTTTCAATCAAAATAAGAATGATGCAATTCTAAATCTTCATATCTGAGAACTTCTACCTTCAAATGATTCATGTTAAATGTGCTTGCTCAACGTACAAAAGATAATACTTGAATAGGCTCCAAAATCTTTATTAATTATATCAGTTATTAGAAAAAGCCACAATTCCAAAATAAATTCATTCCAGGCATTTTATATTCATCATGGCTTTCGTAAACTTAGAGATATAGTAATAACTGAATTTATTTTTATTTATTTATTTATTTTGAGACAGGGTCTCACCCTGTCACCCAGGCTGGACTGCAGTGGCATGATCTGAGCTCACTGCAACCTCTACCTCCCAGAGGTTCAGGTGATGTTCCCACCTCAGCCTCCCGAGTAGCTGGGACCACAGGCACGTGCCACTACATTCTGCTAAAAAATTTTTTGTATTTTTTTGTAGAGATAGTCTCACTGTGTTGCCCATGTGGTCTTGAACTCCTAGGTTCAAGCAGTTCGCAACTCAGCCTCCCAAAGTCTGGGGATTATAGGCGCCAGCCATGGCATCTGGCCAATGCCTGAATGTAGAATCTAGTGGGTACAAAATTCCCCTGATACATCAGAGCTCAGTCCAGCTTTTGAAATATGAAGTCAATCATGCTATCTCAAGTGTCGTTATTGTTCTTGTAACATTGTAGTCATTTTGGGACTTAATTTACGGAATCATTACATTAGTTAATTATGAAGGCCACCTCAAAAGTGTCACTAATGGAGATTCAATCAAAGCTTGAATGGTTACCAGTTTACATAGAGAGATGATTTTGTTCTGGCTATCTAAAATGAGCTAAGAGTGTGTTTGTGTGTTTTTGTGCATGGCCAAAGACATTTAGATCTGTATCTATGTTGTATCTGCAATTATATTATTTTCAATTTTAATAATTCCAGTTTAATTTGGAGTAATAATACTAATAAAATATCAAATTTAATTGTAGCTTCCTTTATGAATAAAACTATTCTTCCCTTTGAAGAGCATATAAATATATAGTAACAATGTTTAAAACCTCCAGCTTTGAAGGCAGATAATCCTGGGTTCAAATTTCAACTGTGCCTCTAGTTATGTGACTTTGGACAAGTTCAGGTACAATAAATGCATAATAATACTTATTAAATGAGGAAACAATTCACTCTACCCAGTGCTTCATAGTTAATTAAGGGCTCAATAATTATTAGATATATTTTAACATCAGTAAGTTCTCTGTTATATCATAGAATGATTCTTAATTCTTTTCAATTAAAAATTATACTAATTAGAAAATCTCTTAAAAATAAATTTTCCTAAAATAATACTTGTATTACATCAACAATATCTGTACAATGTAAGAATTATAGCTAAAAATATGAAATTTTAAAAATCGTCAACCCATTACCATTACAATTTGAGATTATATTCATACTTACCCAAAGGTGGTCAAGATGTCTGACTTTCAAATCTTCTGCCTCCTGGAATTCCAGCCCAGGACTTGAGACTGAGAAAATCTGTATACTTTAATAAGCACTAACTCATAGGACATAAACTAATTTAGATTTACCGGCAAACATCTTTCAAATATGTCTGTGTATGTTCATTTAACATTTCTTGTTTTCCATTAGATATTCTTCTACTCTATAATATCCTATTTAATGACATCCTCTGGAAGATCCTATTTAGTGACAGTGTAGTGTAGAATTAATGCCACACCATTGTGCAACACAGGTATTTTTACACTCACCTTTAGCAATTAAAGCTAACAGCTAACAAGTTCTTACAAACAGAAGGTCCTGCTTTAATTAGCAGGTAAGATCTTAGAATTATCAACATTCATTTACATGCAAACAGTAAATGAGCTTAAGTTCTTAAAACAGTTGGCTCTGTTAAATATATTCACTGAGCAGTTTCACATGAGCAATTAATTTGCAAAGAGAAAAACCAAAACCAAAAACTTAAGTGATCATAAATTTTCAATAAATATAGTTGAGGTAAGTGAGGTGCTATTACTTGGTCTGTGAAAATGAACAGACTACATTAAGTCTTATGTAATTTTTTCCTGGACTTGGTGGATTTCTTCATTGGGGATCACTGTGTTTTCAATCAGAATGTGAGATATTCTCTAGAAAAAAAATCATTTAAAATTGTGCAAATTTACAATTTAAAATTATGTCTAAAATCCATCTTATGTTTAATATCTTTCTACTTAGGTTGACAATTGATGCTGAGTGCCAATTACAATTGCACAACTTCCCAATGGATGAACACTCCTGCCCCTTGGAGTTCTCCAGTTGTAAGTAATATTCCTTCTCCATTTGTATCCTCCCTCACCTACAGTCTTTCTGATTGCCATGTTAATTAATTGAAAGAAGCATAACGAATTTCAAGGTTGTATTGAGTTATGTTACTGACTTCCATGATTTTGACCATCTCTTTCATCTTAATCCCAGCTTGCTCCAATTAGGGTGATTCCTGCAAAAGAAGGATTTATTTTATTAAGAATTACAATAGGTTTCCTTGAGTTGCAAACTTTTAATATATTGGCTGTGTAGAGCCTTTTTTTTTTTCTTTTTGTAATGGATTGTAAAGCCAACCCTGGACTCAATAGAAAAGGTGCAATCTTTAATTATATATCCTCTTCCTTTCTCTCTTATGGGCCTAGGAAGGGACTATAGCAGCACATTGCTAGTTAAGGCCTGCCCCACAGGACAATTATTTCATTGATAAAATATATGTGAACTACTACTTGACACACAATAAGATCAAATATAAAACCATTATTTTTACATTTATTATTTTTATCAGATAGATAATAGAATGTAGCAAGAGGATCTATGATGATGTAACACAGATTATGCTTTAGTAACCTTTACAAATATTTCCTGCCTGAACCAAAGCCAAGCAAATCTAAATTTCCCAAAACATTTTCCTTACTATTTGTTCAGCATCCATGAAAGGTCAATCGCCTCTTTTACATTTTTGTCTGCCACTTGTACATATTGGACAGAATAAAAATCTGATTATAGATTTTTACAGTATGCTTGTAGAAATGTAATTTCTCAACCAGGGAGTCCACCAAGTCATTGTAATCACAGTTTGAAAAAAGTTGATGATCAGAGAAGTAATCACCTGTTTATCACTTCATCAATACCAGAGGAAACCAGAGGAAAAATATCACTGGACATCATATTTATCTAGAAAAATTCTCATTATAAAACTTATTTCATGTTTTCCTTAATCCAAGAATGAAATATATTTAATTATAAAGTTAAAGCTTCCCTGAGCTTTAGAGAGATAAGCCTTCCTTTCTTTTCATATTCCAAGTGGGACTACTTCTTTCAAGTGGCCACCATCAGGTGGCCAGTTGAAAATGGTCCTCTGAACCCAAGCACAATTTAATATTACTTATTGCTATCAGAACAATTCAGTCACCAGCCCATTCTCTGCAAAAATTTGCCTCATATCATCATTGTTTTGTTGTTGTTGTTGTTTTGTTTTGTTTTGGACAGGGTCTCGTTCTGTTGCCCAGGCTGGAATGTGCAGTGGTGTGATCTCGGCTCACTACAGCCTTCGCTCCTGGGGCTCAAGTGATCCTCCCACCTGGGCCTCCAGAGTAGCTGGGATTTCAGGCACGCACCACCATATCCAGCTAATTTCTGTATTTTTTGTAGAGGTGGGGCGTCACCGTGTTGCCCAAACTTTGATATTATCACTGTTTTCCTCAATTTTCATCACATACTCTCATATCCCTCTCCATCCCCTCCATCCCCTCTAGGGACTCTTTCTTTTTTTTCCTCCCTCTTTAATTAGTATAAACATATAATAGATAAAGCTGCATCAAAAGGAACAGAAAGGAGGAACTATGTGGGATTTTATTCCAAGTACTCAATCAGTGTTCATAATCAAACTAATCTTTACATGGCATTGTTATTTATTATCACATAACAATTAGTATTATTAGTAGACAAACTGTTAAAATGATTTCTGGTTTTTATTTATTTTCTTGAAAAAGTTATTTCTGCTGTTGACTTCATAATAATGTTTATCCATTCAACAAATATACATTGACCATCAATTCCATGAGATAAGTACTATTATCCTCCCTATAAGGGAACAAACAATTTAGGAGGAAAAATATACACTTGTCCAGGGTAGAATGGCTGGGAAATGGTACTCATAACCACTACTTTATCTCACCTCCCCAATGTGATGTTCTCAATGAATACTCTCTGTTGTATTAGTACAAGCTCAATGATATCTTCCTCTTAGCATTTCTACTTACTACTGCTTTGAATTGTGTATTTCTGTGTATATTAAAATGGAGTCCCGACAAATTGAGAAAGAAATATAATAATTTAGATTATTTTTTCCAACTATCTTCCACTTCAAATGCAATCTTTGGAGAAGTTTTGAGTCTGTACTTTCTTATTATTTTCTGTTTCTATGTGACTCAAAATCTTGCTCTGTTAACTGCCTTTCACTGTGATACAAGACTTTGTATTTCTGCTATGTATTATAGACTGGTCACTTGGTATGCACTATTCCAGATGATGTAAAGTATGCATATGGCATATATAAAACCACATGTAGTATACCTCGTATGTCATTTAAATTATTTTCAATAGTAAATTTGACCTTTGGATTTTTGAATCTAACTTCCCATTAGGATGCAATGTTATTGTAATTTATGTCCTCATTGCAATGCCCTTTGATCCAAGATCCTGATTTAGCTTTGTAACTATCTTTCTCAGTCTTTACCTCAGTGTTGTGTTCATAGAAGATGGTTGCTACATATGCTAATTTATAATCATTTTTAATGTGAGCTTTCCTATCTCACGGCAGATGGCTATCCACGTGAAGAAATTGTTTATCAATGGAAGCGAAGTTCTGTTGAAGTGGGCGACACAAGATCCTGGAGACTTTATCAATTCTCATTTGTTGGTCTAAGAAATACCACCGAAGTAGTGAAGACAACTTCCGGTAAGATGCACTTGCAAAGAATTTCAAGTGACCCTTCCAGAGTTGAAATTTTGGTATATATGAATTAGAAGGTTTTTCAATACCTCTCTATGAATGATAATCAGAAAATTAAATGAAGTGTTTTAATTTTCTAGAGAAAATTATATGAAGTGTTTTAATTTTCTAGAGAAAATTATAATTGAAATTCAAGTAGAATAGATAAACATAAGTATATTCTACCAATTTGGGAAAATTGGATTCAAATTGGATTAGTAAATTATTCCCTAATTTATTTAAGGTAAAATGAATATCAATTATGAAAAAATAAAATATTTATTAGATGTACCTTTTTTAGAAAGTATGTTTCATAATGTAGTGAAATCGCCACATTTTCACACAGGAAGAGTGAATTTTTACAAATGCAGAAAAGTAAGCATAGTGGATATGGACCCATTCTCCATTCAGTAGTTTAATATTTTAAACTTACGCATCAGTGGGTAATAGAACAAGCCTTGAGTATCAGACAGGACTGGGTTCAAATCCCAATTGCATCAGTTATAAGCTATAGACATTGGGCAAATGTGTTGAATCTCTGAGATCAGCTTTTCCAGATGCCTAACGTGAATTAAAAAAAAAAAACTGCATCACAGGAAGACAGTGTGTATGCAAAATATAAATGAAATGAAATGCTTAGAATGATAGCTGGCACATAGTGAGCACTTGGTCAATAGTAGGTCTTACTAATATTAATTATGATTATCGGATGTGCATGATAATATGGTCAGGAATTGAGATTTAAGACAAGCTAAAAGTAAATATTTTTATATTAAATCTGATGATTTGTAATAGTATCAATTATTGATTTAAAACCCTATGTCGAGCAAGTTAGATATGTTTCCAGACCAGATCTCTCTCATGGGTGGCCAGTTTGAACTCTCAGCAATATTGCTTATATCCTCTATGTAGATTAATCCAACTACTCCTTTTAAAATTATGTTAATTTACATATGTTCAAATTTCAAATACAAACATTATGTTCTCAGCTTACCATCTATTAAGATGTCATTTGAAGCATATTTCCAAGAGTTGAGCTGTTTTCTGTTGATTTAGTCACAAACACCTGATTATTTTCTAGAATTCATAGAAAATATTTTTTGCATATGGAATAATTTGGAATCAGGCCTTCATCTACTTTATAGAGAGAAGCAAATAAAGGACCTACACAAAGATGGAAATTTATGATTCGATTCTACTTTCAAAAGTACCATCCTTCAAATCTAAGAATTATCTGGCTGTAACATTGTTTTGAGCATTTGCGACTGTCTCATAAAGGCTCTTTTATTCGGAAAAAAGAATCTGAAAGAAGGTCATGGTAATGCTTGAGTATACTATTTTAAAATGGCCTTCTGTTCCCTTATTCACAAGAAACCTGACCATCAAGTATTAGTAGAACAATCTTTTTTTTGAGAAGGAGTCTCGCTCTGTCTCCCAGGCTGGAGTGCAGTGGCGAGATTTCTGCTCACTGCAAGCCCCGCCTCCAGGGTTCATGCCATTCTCCTGCCTCAGCCTCCCCAGTAGCTGGGACTACAGGCGCCTGCCACCAAACCTGGCTAATTTTTTGTATTTTTTAGTAGAGACGGGGTTTCACCGTGTTAGCCAGGATGGTCTCGATCTCCTGACCTCCGGATCTGCCCGCCTCGGCCTCCCAAACTGCTGGGATTACAGGCGTGAGCCACCGCGCCCGGCCTAGAACAATCTTTCATTTAGTTCAAAAAGGAAAACTTCAGGATTGCCTTAGAACGGAAGTCTTCCATCAGTGAAAGAAAACACACACACACACACACACACACACACACACACACACACACCACGTAAAAATTAATCTCCAATTCTTCATGCTTCCAGAATGAGAAATTGGGCATTAAGTTCTGTTGTATATTCATATTTCTATAATTATTCCAGCATTCTAAAACAGAACCCACAAACTCGTAACTAGAAGATTTCTTGTTTAGTTGTTTTGAGCCCAAGAGTGGTATGAAGAACTAATGGTGGAGACAGAAGGGTTGATTTCACATCACAGAGCCTAACATTACCACCTCCCCAATGTCTCATGTGGAGGATGATCTAGGGAATTTACTATCTATTAGGAGACACTTGTGGGAGAAAATTATCTACTTACTTTAAGCATAGCAAAAATAATTAACAAGGTCTCACAAGGCTATTAATCTTCCTAAGGAAATCACAGCAAAACAGTATTGAAAAGATACTACGTCTCACACTGAGTACCATCATGTAACTGATCTCGTCAACTCCTTTGTGCGTCCTAATATTGTGGATAGCCTTCACAGTTGGCCTTCTCTCCCACTCCACACCCCGCTGGTTTGTATTTTGTGTGTAGTACTATTTCAACGGGCTCCGTGAAGAGAAAGGGCTGAATTGAACATTAGTGTTGATAACGAAAGGCAGCCTGATTTCTGTGACAGCTGTTTTTTAATGATTGGAAGTTTTTGCTCGATATTTGCTTGATTCTTGATGCTATTCTTATCTTCAAAGCATAGCTCTGTAACTAATGAATGTCTACAAGGAAGTTATGTTTACAACTTTCTTAGGATATTATCAGGAGCTCAATCTTAGCCAATTATAATGTGACTTTCTTTTAGACTTGTGGTAAATGTACCTCCCTTTAAGATGCCTCTTTTTTAACTGGGCAAGAATATTGCCAAATTGCGACATAGCTTAGTGAAGGATTTTCCAACCTTTATTCATTCAAGCTTTGTTATATCCAAGTAGTGACTGTACTTCTGTTTCCTAATTTTTTTCTTTGAATTGATTCATGTGTTTTTTTTTTCTTGAATGCGTAATAAATTTTATTCTTTTGTTTTAACTTTTAAGTTCAGGGGTACATGTACAGGTTTGTTATATAGGCAAACTCGTGTCATAGGGGGTTGTTGTACAGATTATTTCGTCACCCAGGTATTAAGCCAGTACATATTAGTTATTTTTCCTCATCCTCTCCTTCCTCCCAACCTCTACCTTCCCAAAGGCCCTGATGTCTGTTGTTCCCTTCTATATGTCCATGTGTTATCATCATTTAGCCCCCACTTACAAGTGAGAACATGCAGTATTTGGTTTTCTTTTCCTGTGTTAGCTTGATAAGGATAGTGGCTTCCAACACCATCCATGTTCTTGCAAAGAACATGTTCTCATTTTGTGTGGCTGCATAGTATTCCTTGATACATGATTTTTAATGAAGTTAATTTTTTAAAGGAAAGTTAATATAAGGACCATAATTGGAAAACCAGGACATTTAACAAAAATATAAGTTATATAACAATATGATTAAAAAACAAGTGAATACTCTTACACTTTAAGTGCATATATTTGTGTTCCCTAGACTTTGAATATGTTGAGAAAGAGAGAGAAAAGGATATTAGAGCTTGAGTAAAGAGCAATTAGTATGAAATCCAAACATTCTCTTTGATATAAACAGAAGAATAGAAGAGCATTTCATAGGAGAGAATTTGCTCACCAGGAAATTTAATGCTATGTGAGAGTCCTTGCATCCACCACCTGAATCATCTCCTTTATTACTACTTTATTTGTACTACAGTTGAGAAAAATATTTCCCCTGTAGTGGGTCAATAAGATTTGAAGAATATTTTTAATTCATTGTCAATATGCTAGTGCAGATTCTGGATCCATGATTTCTTCTTCAAACTATAATTCCTTCCTGATTGTTCTATATCTGGTAGAAGAACAACCATTGCCCCAGTGAGCCAGGCGTGAACACTCAGAGTCATGTCTCTGCCTCCCACATCTAATGAATCATGAAGGCACTTATGCTTCTGAAATATCTTGTGTAACTGTCCTCTTTTCAGTTGCCATTGCCACTGTCCTAGTTCATGATTTTGTCTGCTCTCATCTGGAATGTGTCAGTAGCTTATTATGTGCCTGCTGTCAATTTCTCTCTCATCTCCAGTCTATGATTTTCACCTTAATTATAAAAGCTAGCACTTACTAAGCACTAACTACATGCGCCATAGCAAGCACTACGTGTAAATGATCTGCTTTCTCATAACCACAGTTAAATTTACTATTAACCCGGATGGTATCACTGCAGATGAGAAAATTGAGACTTCGAGGGGTTCATTTACCTGCGGGAATCAAGGGCAAGCACTGGGACAGAAACTCAAGTGGTCTGCTCTCAGATTCATACTCTTAATCACAACGCTATTTGACTCCCATCGTGGCCCAGTGAGCCCCTGATATATCCCTTCATCACGTCTCAATAATTCAGTAGGTTCAATTGAGCACAAGCTATTGTTTCTAGTATGTAAGAATCTGGTCTCAGGAACTTTCCAGCCTTGTTTTCTACAATTTCCCAGCTTCTGAAAGAACCGATCTATTAATATGTTTCTGTGTTTAACTAACCAGTCTTACGCTCATATTGAATCTCAATCTCCTTCTGTTTTGAATGAAATGGCTTCTTAATGCATCACTACCATCTCATCTCTATGACTTTAAGGCTTAAATCAATGGCATCTCTTCAACAGTGCCTTCACTGATCTTAATACCAAAACAACTTGAAGCTCTTTTTAAGAATGTTCACCACGGGAGTCAGACAGCTCAGGTTTTAACACCAGCTTTGCCACTTAATAGTGGTGTGACTTTATATAAATCATTTAATATATCTGAGCCCAATATCACCAGTATCAACAGGGTTGCTCCAAGGATTAAGAAACATACTGCATTAAAAATGTGTCTGACAAATGGGAAGGACTTGGCAAATGGAAGGCAACAATATTACTATTATTATCACTATCATTATTATTCCATTAACTCCTCCAAGAGCATTTTCACCCACCTTAAGAAAACATGATTTATATGTGCCACATTTTCTTAATCCAGTCTATCGTTGTTGGACATTTGGATTGGTTCCAAGTCTTTGCTATTGTGAGTACTGCCGCAATAAACATACATGTGCATGTGTCTTTATAGCAGCATGATTTATATTCTTTTGGGTATATACCCAGTAATGGGATGGCTGGGCACATATACACCATGGAATACTATGCAGCCATAAAAAAGTGATGCGTTCATGTCCTTTGTAGGGATATGGATGAAGCTGGAAACCATCATTCTCAGCAAACTATCACAAGGACAAAAAACCAAACATCTCATGTTCTCACTCATAGGTGGGAATTTAACAATGAGAACACTTGGACAGAGGAAGGGGAATGTCACACAATGGGGTGGGGGGAGGGGAGAGGGATAGCATGAGGAGATATACCTAACGTAAATGACGAGTTAATGGGTGCAGTACACCAACATGACACATGCATACATATGTAACGTGCACATTGTGCACATGTACCTTAGAACTTAAAGTATTATATTTATTTATATTTATATTTATATAAAAAGAAAACATTATTTCTGCCTTGGGTTGCTTGGGCACTTGCTTTAATCCTCAGTCCCTGACCCCTTACTCCACTACATAAGCTTCACAACAGAAGCCTTCTTTTAATCATCTCTAAGCCAGTCACCAGACTAATAGTCATCATGGACTATTAACCTGGTGGCTGACTTAAAGGTGATTATAGATAATGGTGGTATTAATCACTTGTGACAACTACGTTGATACAGCAGTATATCATTCATCAATGAAATACATAATGCAGAATGCTGTTATATATATTTTCCATTGCTCATTGTGTACTCTAAGCTAGAAGAGTTTATTCTTCTTGTCATGTTGCCATGGCCAGCTCATCAAATTCTATCCATAATTTTTGACACTTTTTTCTTCTCTGTTGTCATCCTGACATGTGAACTAGAAAAATGGACAAATGGGTTTCTTACAGGAAACTTACATTGGTGGGATCCTCCTGCCATCATAATGAATCACAAAGAAATATACCACATTTCTCCCAAATCAGAATACCATTAAATCTGTCATATTGTCTTTAGCAATGCTTCCAAAACATCAGGGTTTCATGAAACATCTTCATAATTATTTTTGGCATAACCATGTAAATTATTTTGTTTTTGTTGTTTTTAATCCCACTTTTTTCTTAGATTCCATGTTCTAGTTATATTTTCCTGATTTTTATCACAAGGAATATATAACTAGGAAAATGAAAAATCTGTGTACCACTAAATTTAGCTTCCTTTCCACCAGTGACATGCAGATCACAATTTTGAAACATCAGCTCCATGGATGAAGTTCGTGCTTGTTGCCTGATTTCTAAAATATCCATATGCTATATTTTTAAGTGTTGGGCATCATTCTCCCATCATACTCTTCCCTTCCCTGAGATTTTCTTGCTATCTTACACCTATCCCAAAGTCTCTGCTCCTATCCATTTTATTATTTAATACCAAGCTCAAGTCCAAACTTCTCTGCCTACATCAATATTTACATGTGAATAAAATGCTTCGTCAAATAGAGAACAATAGCTTCTACCTTTTAGGCTGTTTTAATTTAAGTGTCCTTGGTAAACTAAGGAGATATGCGTAAAATTTGACTCATCATTTAGATGATCTATTTTGGCAGAAAAAAAGGAAAGTAAAAAAAATACAAGTTAATGGTACTTTTTAAATTGAAGAGGTTGGAAGGGAAAACAAAACAAAACAACAACAACAACAAAAAAACTAAATGAAAATAAAACTTAAATGAAAAAAAGAGAAATAAACAACTACAGCACCAATCCTACAGTCTCTTGTTACTCCTGAGTCTCAGTGAGTTGTGAGCCTATTTTAGTCAATACTAAATTTTTCAAACTACTTGAAGCAGCGTAATATCTTAAAATAAACCAGTGGGTGATTGCACAGTAATAGATTTTAATTTTATTTTTAAGCTTCAATTTAGAAAGTTAGCTTTGGTCTCAGGAGAGAAAAGTGTACGAATTATGTAAATAGAGCTGGGCCTAGAGCAGCCATGGGGAAGTCACTTTCCCTCCCTGGGATGAAAGTTCCTTATCTATAAAAGAAATACATTTGATTAGATGCTTCTTTAAAGTCCTTGTCCTCAGCATTTATTCACAATCCCTGATACAACCAAGGTTACACTGTCAGTGTCCTAACGTAACAGCCACTTTCATTATAAATGAATAGTTTTTCCTTGATTAAGTTTTCAATAAAATTTCAAAACAAATACAAAAACAAACTCCTTGGGATTTAGGTATCTAATTTAGAGGAAGCAGTTTTCCCGAACCTCTATCTATTTTGTTCTTAGTGATATGTCATTATACACATTAAACAAAAATGTTAACCAAAAATGATAACCTATTTTCTTTCCATTGTGATTCTGGAATATTCGTATGTTATGTTAAAAATCACACATTTGGATTTTAAATTCCAAGGTTGTGTTCACACTATCTAGCAGGGAGATAGTTTTTAATGGGCGGAGGGAGATGGCATAGAGAAGTTCTGTGAAATCAAAGGAAAATTGTCTGGTTTCAAGGTGACACATGTCATTTCTGCTTATGTTCTATTGACAAGAACTAGTTGCATATTCCCATAGAGATAAAATGAGGTTGGGAAATGTAGCTCAATTTTGGGTTAGGAAAGGACAATGGGTTTTATGACTTTCTAGCATCTATGCAATATACACAATGGTATTTTATTTCTCACAAGAAGCTTCTGAGAAAGATATTATTCTTTTTCCATTTGATAGATGAGGAAACTGAAGTTTAGATGGGCTAAGTTATTTGTTCAAGGATATTCAATGGGTAGAGTTATCTATTCAGATCCACAATTTTTACTCCATAAAGAAATGAATTAAAATAAAAAGTATTCCTAAGCTTAATTATAGCTATTTTTACAGAGACATGAAACAATGAAGTATTTGCACTTAATATGGTAGTCGTATATATGAATCAACAATATGTTAACCTGTAGGAACATCAGTTATATTTAGATACAGCAAAAGTATAAAGTGAGAAACTTAATTTAGCAATTATATCCTTTCATTTTTCATAAAAGTTATTTACTGCTTATGAGATAGTATTACTTACCGGTTAAGTGGTCAGTACTACTCAGTAGTTAAGTGGATCTGCACATGACCATTCAAATCCAACTTTAATTCAAAAATTGTTGAATCCAGTGTATTTGTGAAAACTTGTTCTTTGAAAAAAAATCAATTGGAGAGAATATATTAAAAATGGTTTACATGACTACTATTTATGATAAATTTTAAAATTAATATTTTTGACAGTCTATCAAAACCAACCAGATCAAAAAAGCTTTTTTATCCAAGTTGTTGGTATTTTCTAACCCAACTGAAAATCCTATTTTGCTACATTTAAGGGACATTTACATCAGTGTGACTGATATAACTAATAGATCTCTCCTAAACAGCTACTGCCCCAAAATAAATTTGAAAGACATTTTTTTTGAAAATGCAAAAATGTGAGAGAATGAAGACTGAGACTTCAGAGATGATACTCTACACATAAACTAATTGAAGATTGCTTTTACCCTACTCGATGTAAGTGAATGATCCCTTCATCTTATTCTTGCAGTTTCAGAAAATAATGCTATTCAGCATTGCAGATATGCACTTTTAAGCATGTCACAGACTGGAAATGGGCAGCAAATAGCAATGAGGAAAATAATGTATTCTTTTAAAAATATTTTACCTTCTTTTCTTTAAAAGGAGATTTTTATGAAGGCCACAACAATGTGTTGCACAACATTCTGGAAAAGAATTTGCTGGGCATATAGATTAGGGGCTGACTAGAGTTTATTTACCATTTTCACCTGCCATTCATGTAATATATTTCATTTAAGAGATCAAGAACATCTAATTTTAGTAGTACATCCAGCAAAACAGAAACAGATAGTAAAACCCCAAGGAAAAAGGATTGACCAATATGTTAAACATGGTTTACAATGTCACTTTTTTGTTTGCTTTTATTGTTTATTTTATTATTATTATTATTATTATTATTATTATTATTATTATTATTTTGAGACAGAGTCTCGCTCTGTTACACAAGCTGGAATGCAGTGATGAGATCTTAGCTCATGCATCCTCTACCTCCCAGATTCGTGCCTTAGCCTCCCAAGTAGCTGGGATTACATGCGCACGCCACTATGCCCGGCTAATTTTTGTATTTTTAATAGAGACGGGGTTTCACCATGTTGGCCAGGTTGGTCTCAAGCTCCCAGCCTCAAGTGATCCACCTGCCTAGGCCTCCCAAATTTCTGGGGTTACAGGCATGAGCCACCGTGCCCAGCCTGGTTTGTTTTTGTATATGGGGATCTCTACTGTTCAAGAAATTGACAGTGCTTTACAGTTAAGATAGAACAACACATCATAGATGTCTAATTTTTCACATTTCTCTGTTTTCCAATTTATCCATTCCAAAATTAACTACTCTTTGCAGTACACCATGTTCCACAATGATGACAAGAAGATATACTAAAAAGTTCTATTCTCTTAAAATTAGTTCTTCTTCCATGCCCACTACAAACCTAATTGTTTTGCCCATAAGCACTTCACTAGCAGCTTTATAAGATGATATCTTTCTTTAGAAACACTGGAGTACAATAAATAAGTTACATTGCTGACAAGACTCAAAGATGAAAGCTTCACTTTAGACAAGTGAGTTTACTGGATTAGTTTCCAAACATAATTTATAATCTGCCTATACTCACATGACTGATAGCATCATGTACCAATGATGTACTTTCATCATTACATCTATTGTTCATTGCTAAGTGGTGAAGAGCTATGTAGTATAAAAGACAAGGTGTAATTCACGAACTGTGCAATGGTTCCTTGTTAAAGAGGTAATGCATTCATGGACACCAATTGTAATCGCCTAATGATCACATTTCCTTATGGGTGGTTTCCTGTTACCAGTATTAGTGACTAAGAGTGAAGTAGGATTGGTACAAAAATAAAATTTTAGTGCTAAATCTTAAAGACCAAGCCCAGTTGTAATTCCACTTACAGGGAAATTACTCCAAAGAGGTAAAGTCAGAGCTTCTGAATTGGCAGCCCATTATTTGACTCCTGCCTATAGCATGTGTCTCTAGGATGGACAGAGTTAAATGTCATTTTATTTCTCAGCTAATATTAAACAACTGATAATTTTCATGAAAAATTTAAAAGATTTTTATATCTTACACATCTGAGAAAGCCCTCATTCCCATGTAAAAATATTTATGTAGAGCTGAATTATCACCTGTCTAAACATCTCCAGTTTACCAAAGTCTCTACTACTCCCTGTCCTATTTCCGATTTTTGGAGTTACGTTTTCATCTTGAGTTGCTGTTTTCATATTTTGGAAAGCAATGTGTACGTGTATCACTATAAAAATGGGAAAATTAAAGTTATTAAATATGAGATAGTGTATGTATCTGTAGAGATGAAGAATATTATTTTATCTTTTAAAATAAAAGATAACGGGAGGCTGAGGCAGGAGAATCGCTTGAACCCAGGAGGCACAGGTTGTGGTGAGCCGAGATTGCACCATTTGCACCCCAGCCTAGGCAACAAGAGTGAAATTCTGTCTCAAAAGTAAATAAATAAATAAATAAGATAAATAAAGGGCAAAGAGGATTTTTCTATCACAAAATGACACTCTAAAAAAAATGCTAAAACCATGGCTCAACCAAAGTTTGCCTGAAAATAAATATTAGATGAACTTCAAAGGAGTGCCAGAATTTTGTCAATCTAGGTCTCACCTCCTTTTGACATTCTGCAGCTGGGCTTCTGTATCGTTGAATATCTAACATAAGCAATGTTAAGTTCATTCAGTTTATCTCTACTGTCCACTTTCATGGAAGATGGGTTTTGAATAAAAATAAAATTGCGAAGTTCTATATATGGACATCTGTGCCTGTAGTCTTCACTGTCTTTTAGTTTCTTTTTTAACTCACATGTAAGCAGCTAAAAGCTTTGTTGCCATTTTTGGTTTGTTGCCATTTTGCTTTGTTGTCGTTTTGCTTTGTTGCCATTTTCTTGCACATTAGCAGTCTTGCATTGTCAATCAAATTGATACTTTGTCCCTTTATCGTTTTCTGAAGATCTACGTAGTTAATGTTCTGCAATAAAATCCTATTCTTTACTTACTTTGATAAAATGAGGCAGCTGCATATGGAGCTCTACATACCCTATGATTCCTATTTAAAGGTTTCCATTTTTGTTGTGGTATCGTGTAGCTGAATGACCTTAAGGAAGTCATTTTCTCTTTGAACCTGCAATTTCTTCTTCACAAAACAAATAAAAATCAGACTAGACTGATTTTGAAGGTTTACTTCACTCCTAAAACACTGTGTCATATTTCCTGGTATTTAGCATCTCTGTTATGAAGCAAACATATAGTGGGTATCTGCGTTCTCTATGTCCCCTAGAATTCCTAACAAAACTTTTATCATGTTTTCTTATTATGTCACATTCAGAAATTGACAGATTTACTTTGTCTGTCACGTGTAGAGATCTTAGGTGAGGGAAGGGGACCAGAGTGTTGCCATAGAAATGGTTGATAAGTTAGCTAAGGTCTGATAAAGTGAATTCAGCATGAAAACATAGACCTGCCGTGAGTGGGAGGAGCAAGGGTGGATGCTAATTGAATTTACTGTGAATGAGAAATTGGGGATGGGGTGAAGGTAGGGCAGTGGCTGTGACTCTCCTTTCAGAGAGGAAGGAAAAATACTCAGGTCTTCAAACAGGAAGAAGACTTGCAATCAAGAGTGCATATAAGGACCTTCATTTATTAGCCTATTATTTTGTTTCTAATATCTTAATTGTATAAATTGGCTGAACTTGTATAGTCCTGTGTATCAGGAGTCAAAATAATAATGACACTACTACCTCTACAATAATAGTAATAATGATAATAATAATAATATGTGCTAACATTGTGAAGCAGTTTCTACACATCAGCTCATTCATTTTTCACAGCCGTTCCATAATATGATGCTCATTTTCCAGATGAAATTTCCAGGTACACCAACCTTGTAGAAAAGTTGACAGAGAGGGTAAGAACCTTGTGCAATATCATGGCGTAATTTACTGAATAGACACTCATCTTTCCTGACAGTCTGATTCCAATTATGAATTAAACACCAAGGGGTGTGTGTGTGTGCGTGTGTGTGTGTGTGTGTGTTTCCAGAAAGGCTTACTGTTGGCCCTATTTCCTTATCTAGTGTATAATTTATGTTCCTGTTATTGTTTTGGCATCTATCCATCTATCTATCTATCTAATCTGTCCTTTGTTTATCTTAAGCTGATTGCATATAAGTATGGTGGAATCAGTCTATATTGGTCAACTTAATCTAGACATTGCTATGGTAGCAAATAACCCTCAAAATCTCAGTGGTTTAAAGTAAGAACAATCTCAATTATTCTCCCTCCAGTGTTTCTTTATTCTGTGGTATATCATTCTCATAGCCAAAAGGGGAAATAATAGAAGAGTAAAATGGTCCTTAAAACCTCTGCTTTTCAGGTCTTAAGTAATTTTGACTCACATTCTACTGACCAAAGCAAATCCCATGAACAAGCCTGATGTCCATGGAATAAGATGCACAATGCTTTCACACAAAGGGGCACCAGGGAAGGCCTCTTTAGGGATGGACTTTGTAGAAAGGGGAAGCAAATATCTGGATCACAAAACTATCTCCAACAATTAACAATAGTGTAATTCTTTATACTATACATGACTCACCTACCTGGCCATGTCAGAGGGGTCCAGTCACCAGATCTCATGGAGTCTTCTCTAGAAGTAGTGGGGCAGGCAATACTCTGTGACATTTAATTCTGCAGTATGAGACCATAACTTTGACAAAGATCCCATCTTCTTTGAGAGGTTGAAAGGAATTCCTAATCATGTGGATGAGGAATAGAATCCCAGGCTTGTGATTTGCCAGTTTAATTTCTGTTGGTTTTCAGATCTCAAGATCATGTACCAGGATAAGTTACTTTTAAAAAGAGAAAGGGGTACCATACTCTCAGAGAAAATATTGCCCAAGCATGAAAATGTCTGTCTGAGAATTATCCTCTCAAAAAGAGACTGTTTTGGGTCAAGCCTGTCTCACTCTGTCAGAGACCTATAGCATGATTTCTAATTTACGTAAAATTGGTTTCAGAAGAGCAGGTGAGAACACATGATATTAACATGAAAATGATTGTAGGGTTATGGGAACTGTCACATTTTATAAACATTAGCAAAATTTTCTTTGTTGTACTGCTGGGACAGCTTTATTAATTACAAGTCCAAAATAATGGTCCTGTACTAAATTCAATTTTACAGTTATTAGTCAGTGTTAACTTCTAAGAAACAATAAATCAGAATCATCCCCTTGTCAGTAGGAGGAAGTAATTGAACATGATTTAATAAAGAATGGCCACAAAATAATGTAAAGGTCAGATTGTCCTGATTGTTGTTATTCTTTGCATGGAAAAAAAAATCCTTAATGTCTCTAACAGTCCGGTGTAAGAGGAAGATATTGTCAAAAAGAGTAGTTTCAAGTAACTTTTAAAATCTTTTCCTTTATTTAATCTTAACAATTGAGCTAAGATTTAACCTTTTATTTTATGAAGCATTCTTAATCATGTTCCTCTGTTTTATAGATAAAGTACATGAAGCATAGTGCTAACAATAATTTAAAACATTGCCATATGGCTAGTTATGAGTAGAACTAAAGCTAATTATCAAGTGTAGGGGACCCCAAGCAACTGTTCTCTCCTCTACCCAAGACTACGTCATTAGTACAAAAAAGAATTGCCATTTCATTGGCAACAATTGAGTACTAATTGATATTTTAGTCCTAAAAATCTGCCACTGTTAATATATGCACAGATAAGTAATGTTTGTAATGACATGATGATGATAATGATGGTGATGATGACGCAGATGCTAAAGCCAACTTTTGTTGAGCATTTCACATATGACAGACACCGTGCTACGCACTTCACTAGAACTGTAAACTTGAGACAAATTTTTGCAGGTTTTTGAATTACAGATTCAAATCCTGAGCCAATATTTGATTTCAGAGTCAGCCCCAGAATTTTTATTGAGTCTTATTTGTAGGTACTGGTGATTTGGTATAGCAGTTTTGTTTATTTTTTCTCCTCAACTCTTTTTCTGCCATCCGTAGTAGTTTTATCAAGGAAAAAAACCCCAAACTATTGATGTTCATAGAGGTTCCGATGGGGTGTGTGTGTGTGTGTGTGTGTGTGTGTGTGTGTATCTGTAATAAACGTAATAAAAACATGTATTTTCAAGGTACTCATGCCAATTATATACTGTAACAGCCTGATAGGTTTTATTGACTGCAGTTAATGGCAATAGAGTTTTGATAATTAACTCTAACCTAATATGTCTAGTTTTCTTTTTATAGAAACAAGAATGAGGCAGTAACAGGTGTATCTTGATCAAGCACATTTAAAATCCTTCCCATAACTGGACATATTATCTATGTCTCAAAGGAAAACTCTGGGTATAATTACATAGGTGCTATAATAGCAAAACTAGGCTAAAAGTAAAAAGTTCTGGCTTTAAGTCCCAGGTGAACTTATAAACGTGAATATATGTGAGCAAAACTCTCTCTATATATCTATATCTATATCTATATCTATATCTATATCTATATCTGTGCCAGTAAGCAAATTGACACATGAAATAAATGAATCAATTCTCCCAACTCCACAAGGAACAAGGCTGAGATTGTGACTCAGGTTCCTACTTCTCACTCCTGGGTTCCTGTGATCAGATTTTGTCATCGGGACTTAAGAAGGATGACAAGCTGATAACAATCAAGGGTATTATTAAAGCGACACAAAAGGCAAAATTCTGACTTTTCTGCCACTTTGGTGGAAAATTGCTATTAAAAGATGAAGGCTAAATGTGGAAAGAAAAGTATAAAGAACGCTATACTCAGAGGAAGACAGAGGAAGGTGGTATTGGGATGGCCCCTAGGATTAATGCACTTTAACCTAAAGTGAAAAAAGGGACTTGTAGCATTGGACCATTTTGAAGTCCTCAGGGGCATTTGAGAATGCTGGACCCAGTTAAATGCAATCCTTTAACTCATTTGGGAATTGAAAATTAAACTTTCAGATAAGAAATATAGGATGAAAAACAATTTGAAATTAGACTCCACAGAGAGATATAGAGAAATATTTAAGAGAATTATCCTTTCATATTAAAACATTCAGTGCGTTCTCTTGCCTGTCTGTAGGGACGCAAGGAGAATTACAAAACTCTGCATTAGCGCTAGTCTCTATTATGTCTGGGGCTGAGAGAAACAAATGCTTATTTCCTCCTGAAAACTGATAACCTATTTTCAACTTTCCAAATTTCTCTCCAGATAATTGCTGTTTACTTCAAGAGTTCATAGTTACCCAATGTTGTAATAATTATTAACATATTTTATTTGTTGAAAACTACTGTGTGCAGCAAACTACCCACAGCAATTCGTTTATAGTATATCATAATTCTCTTAAGAACTTTGAAGTAGATATATGATCACTACCCTCCTTTTTGAGATAAGTTTCTTGATTATCTATTCTGGGCCTCCCATGTTCCCAAATAGAGTTCAAGAAGGTAAATTTCCCTTGAGCAGCCCACAGTCCAATGAAATGACAATGAGCCAGATGTAACTGAACATTAAATAAATTTTATATGAATCTCTATATGCTAAGACTGATGAAGCACCTACCTTGCACCAAAATCTATGCTTTTTACTACAACCGAGCACATCAATGCCTACGTGCTTCAATAGCATGTCATTCTCATTTTTATTTTTTCTGAATGAAGAAATCATTGTCCTAAATATACCTTAACTTCTCAAAATACCTTAGAATATGTTTGGAATGTAATTTGAAGGTATTGGTACAGTCATAATGCTGTTTAAGAGCTATTGTAGTTCTTAATTGTGACGGTTTCAGGGGCTTATTTTAGCAAGTTGCCTACTTCCACCCACTCCTCTTCCTGGCATTTGGAAAGATCGCCCCCATGCTTGCCATGCCTAGTGCCTTTCAGACAGAGGCTGGTGGGAGAAATGTATCTGCAGCGTCCATCTGCCAGCTCCACGCTGAAATAACTGGGGTTTACTTGAGCAGCCTTTGCTGAAACCTCAGACAGTGGCAAAGGTGGTGTTTCCATAGCTGTGCTAACTTAACATTAAGTCAAGGGCTATATGGTTTATACTTGTCTTTCCCTCTCTTTAACATTCAATTTTTGGCCCATGGAAGTACCAGACACAACTTTTGCGCCCATACATATGTCATCTGTCTGTAATTCTAGATATGATAGTCCTTTGATGTTGTGTCCAACACTTCCATCTTCCCTCATGCCCTCAGGGGTTCTTTCTGAGGCCTGGGAGAATATAATATAACAGATCACACTCAAAGGGAATATTAAGCTATTTTTGAGATTATTACTCTAGCATTGAAGTTTCACGTCTAAACCTGAGGTTATGCCTACTTGAATTCTCTGTACAGTGGAGATATTAGAGAGTTGCAGTTAGGACTGAAGAACTATAGCTTTTTCTTGACTATTCATCTTTCAGCATAAGATATAGACTTGGGAGGATTCTGGATGAAGCATCAGATAATAGAGATGGCATGTGAGCTCTCATGCCACCTCTGCAAGCTGCATGAACTCAGGCAGTGTCTAATCTACCTTAGCCACAGTTTACATGCCTATAATAGAAAATAAGTATTCAATTTCTCAGACCATATAGGATCCTTGCAATTATTAAATGAGATTAAAGTATATGAAAATGGCTCTGCAATTGCAAAGCACTATATAACTTTACAGGACCATTCAAACTGCATTATACAAGAAGACAACTACCCAGTTTAGATTAAAAATTCCCATTAAAACCCAGTAGTAAAAGCCAGCATTGCTTTCTTTAACCAAGATATTATTCAATTAGATACTTTGTTCATTATTTGTTTAGTATTTGCTGAGCACATATTGTATATAAAACACTGTATCAAGGAATATCAGGTTCAAAGTTAAACAAGGCAAGGATTCCAGTGTTAATAAGTTTAAATTCTTACTTATTCATGCGAATCATTATAAAACTGTAGAAGCTCAATGCTTTTTACTGAAACCTCCCTCTGTCAAAAGTATGGACCAATGTCTGTGGCCATTTGAACACTAGATGCTCGTGGGTCAATCCATTGCATGTCCACATACTTCTGCTGAGTTTAATATTTATCCAGAGTCAGTTGTGTTTCTGTCCAAACCTGTTAATGAATGCTGAACTATTATTTCAATGATACAATTTAAGTATTACATAAGGCCATCGAATTAGGTGTGAGCTAATTAATTGTAAGTGCTTATAAAACAGTGCATATTAGAAAGAATTTTTACACTTGATCTTTTTAAAATTGATGAATTTGAATGTGATTTGTATATGAATGATGACACTTTGATAACCAGTTGGCAGACTCTAGTTCAAAGCAAAGAAGCTTTGGATCTATTTTTTTAAAATGTTGGACAAAGTGTGCATTTTGTAGATTTTTAATTAAAATGCATTTTGAAACATTGCATAAATTATATTAATTAATAACTTATAAAAGATTCCTTTTCACCAACTGACCTAGTACAAGCTCTTTTTGTATTTGATAAGAGGGTTTCTCCTTTATAAGACTGACTGTAGATACAATGCCATGAACCTCCAATTTTATTGTTATCTCCTTAGCAACTAGCTTAGTGCCTGGCACATAGTAGGTGCTTTCTAAAGACATGCTGGAATTGAAGGAGGTAACTAGAAGAAAGATCATGAAATGGAAGCATTTGAAATGAATCTTGCGAATAGGGAGAAATTGGGTTTGATAGTGATGTGGACAGAACAGAAAGAGCATCAATGTGTCCTCTTAAGATCAAGGGATTATCATTTAATGTAACTTAAGGCATTTGAATTTCTATATCTATAAAATGTTGAATAGCTAGCAGTCAAAGGGTCATCTAGAAACTATGCATGCATAAATAAATCAGTGCTGTCATTAACTTTCCAGTGTCTTAGTGTCCCTGAAGGCAAAAGTCAGGTTTAAAAACATTCTTAACTTTAAATTACATAAGACGCATAAGAAAATTTGTGAAATTGGAAGAGTTTCAGATATATATTTCCTAATTCCTCTAGAATACACACAAACACATAAAAATAAATGCTTACTTTAAAATTTGACAAGATATATATTTATGTAACTTGAACCAATTTTAAATTATTTAGAACCAAAATAAAAGTTGCATTGGCTAAACTTAGGAAGGAAGTTGAATACTTAAACGCAATTCATAGAACCTATATCCTAATAACTATGAGTTAGGCCTCTGCTGCGGTGTTCCATCTATTAAAAGCAAATCAAAACAAACCAAAAATAAACAAACTGAACAAATGAAAACACACATACACAAATTTTAAAACACAAAAATAACTGAAGACATTTAAAAAATTAAATGATTATAGAATTTACTTCCACGGAGTATATTAAGAGAATAGATAATCTATATAAACCATTTGTTACACGTATTATTGAAGGGTTCCATCACTAGTATTGAGACATTCAGGAATAGTCTGTTTTATACTTCAGATTATTTAATTTTTTATCTTCATGACAGATCACCCATTATATTTCAATTGTCTTGAAATATAATGTAATTATATCAGTAATATATTTAAACATTAAAGAAAAATATTATTCTTATACAAACTATTTGAGAATGGAAAAGATACAGCATGAATTTTGAGCCCATTAAAACCTGACATAGTAGTCAAAGACTTTGTAAAGCAAATAAGAAAATAAAAAAAGAAGGAAGGAAAGGAAATAAAAGAAAACATTAAAATTACCTTAGTTTGTTGATTCTAAAGTTTATTTTTCATTTTACTATCTCTAAAATTTAGACATTTAAAAATAAATGTTATAATATCTTGTACTATATATCTGGCAAGTAGCTCCTGGCACAGTCAAGAAACTGACCGATATGAAAACACCTTAGAAATATATTCAACATGAAAATCATTGTATATTTGAAAACAAAGTGCTTAATCATAATTAAAAGATGACTAATTAAATGTTTTAATATTCTACAAAGAGCTAACTAATCATATTTGAGAAAAAAGAAGGCATAGGTATTATTTGTTTTTTTTTCTTTTTTTATTATTATTATACTTTAAGTTTTAGGGTACATGTGCACAATGGGCAGGATTTTTACATATGTATACATGTGCCATGTTGGTGTGCTGCACCCATTAACTGGTCATTTAGCATTAGGTATATCTCCTAATGCTATCCCTCCCCCCTCCCCCCACCCCACAACAGTCCCCGGAGTATGATGTTCCCCTTCCTGTGTCCATGTGTTCTCATTGTTCAATTCCCACCTATGAGTGAGAACATGTGGTGTTTGGCTTTTTGTCCTTGCATAGTTTACTGAGAATGATGATTTCCAGTTTCATCCATGTCCCTACAAAGGACATGAACTCATCATTTTTTATGGCTGCATAGTATTCCATGGTGTATATGTGCCACATTTTCTTAATCCAGTCACAATATTATTTGTTTTCTATCAGTAAAATCTGAAAATCATCTTCCTGATATTATTTTTTTCTAATTTCTGTTTCTTCACACTTCAAACATTAAAAGTCAAAGATGCATTTGTTTGGAATTAGTCTTGAATAAGATATAATCACCTTTATTGGACTCTAATAATGTTCTATGCATGTGAAACTTTTCTTTATCCAATGATTATTTTTTATCTAATTATTTTTGTATGATGATGGTATTGTCATACCACACATCTATATTTAAACAAATTTTCCTATGGAACTTGATGAGCATTAACCAATAAAAAATAATTATGCATTCTCAAAACAAATAAAAAAATGTAGTAGAGCTCAACCTGTCTTGGGAGTTATAGCAAAAAGAAAAAGTAACATACTGTGTAAGTGTGTGTCTGTTTACATATAATCACATGTATATTTATAAAGACTGACAGTAGCTTCTTTTCATTGGGTATTTACTATGTGTCAGGAGCTGAGCTAAGTGTTTTATGGCATTACTCAATTGATCATTGTAGTAGCTATGAGGACTTGTATTATTATTATTCTACAGGAGAGAAACAGATTTAGAGAAGAACTTTACCAAGGGGTCACATAGTGTGTAGCAAAGCCAAGACTGTTAATGGGCCTGTCTACCTCCAAAGAATGTGTCCATAACCACTGTGTTAATGCTTCGTTTGTGTGTGAAACATTGAAAATAATTATAACTATAGAAGGAACATCTTCAAACGATTGGTCATCAGGAAATCTGGGAGAAAAATGATTCTCTTTTATCCATATAAGCAAAATGCAGCAATGAATAATGAATCAAGGTGACGAATAACTAGGGCTAAAGCAATGCTCAGTAGAGGGCCTGAGAGGCATGAGGAAACAAAGAAGCTTCCTCAAAGAGAAAGTGTTTGAGCTGGGTCTTATCATGAGATTTCAAATAGCTAAAGAGAAAAAAGGGGCATTTAGGCCAGGATAGTAGTATAAATAAAGGCTAATATGGCGGAATGACCAAGTGTTTTCAAGTGATTGTGAATGTTTTTGTTTAACAGTTCAATTGGCAACACCATCTTCTTGCCTTCCATGTTCTAAAACAATAGAAAAATACAACAAATAAAGTGAGTAGAAAGTGACCAAAGCATCATCTCTGTTATTGATATTCCTGATATTGGAACATTTTGCATATACCTATGAGAGAAATTACTTTATAATATTAAACTCCAGAACTAGAATTACCTATCTAGCAGAATCAGAGTTACTCACCCCTAGAAAAACAGCATAGAATAAGTATGCCCTGTAGAGAGGCCCTCCCGAGAAAAAACAATAGGAAGGAATGGGGCAATGCACATCCAGTTTTTATTGTTTTGTTTTGTTTTGTGTGTGTGTGTTTTTTTTTTCCTCCAGAGTGGAGTTAAAGGACAGAGAGAGGCTGGTAGTGTTATTCTAATGAAGTTCCTTCACAGGGAAGGAAACATGAGGAGTGAAGAAAAAGCATCCCTCCACCTAGGCCAGACTTGAAAATCTGCATTTAGAATTTCAAAAAAAGCGCTATTTCTTAATGTGCCACATGACACAGTGCTAGAGATCCAGTCCTTTATTCCTAGCTCTTTCTAAATATTCCTAATAGCTAATAAAGAGAAGAATTGAAATATGCTTGTGCAAAATGATGCAAGGAATCTTATAAGTCACCAAGAAAGGGCATTACCTACACATAAGAGCAGTCTCAAAATAAATAAGATGCAGTTTTTGCTGTTCTTTCTGTATAAAGAGATGTGTGTGTGTGTGTGTGTGTGTGTGTATTTGCAACTAGGCATATCAAAAACAGAATAAAATAAAAGGTTTCTCAGCTTAGATGATGTCTCTTTGACCATACCTCATCTGTGTTCAATAGTTCATATAATTATGTCTGAAAAAAATAAAACCTTGGGACAAATATGCTATGTTCTGAGAAAACAGAAACTTTCACTTTCTGGTAGAGAAAAAACTAGATAAATCTATTGCCTATTTTTTTCTCTTAATTTCCAACATTTATATTTATTTATTTCCAGTTGAATCATTGAGCAAACTCTGTTTGCTGCAAGTGTTCTTTTTAATCTTCTGGATATTCATTTTTATCCTGTTGTTTGCTCATCTGTCCTTTCTGTTGTGAGTGTCTGATTTTAAAATTTTATCATGAAATATAATCAAAGAGTGTCTGGATTCTAGTGACTAAGTCATTTTCCACCAAGATTTTGGGTGATATAATCATTGAGGTCTCAAGGCAAATGTAGATAGCAACTTCACTTTAAGGCATGATGCATAAGATTTGAGGTCTTGTGCCATTTTTGATAGTTAGGATTCCCAGTTTTTAAACACTACTTGTTAATTGCTGAAAAGTTATTAAGGCAAGAAGACACATCAATTGTCCAAAGAACAGCAAGAAGTTCAGGTTGGTTGAGAGTAGGCATCAAGCAGAAGAAAATTTTGGTTTAATCAAAGTGGTGGTTTTGTCAGATGAACATAATGAAAGACAAGAGAATTGAGGGAGTGGTTGTAATGACCAACCAAAGAACTTACACAGAGTAAGGAAGGAGAGACCACTGAGGGGATGAGGGAAGGTTATAAGGTCATAGAATCAACAGACAAAGGTCTCCATAAAGTAAAAAGATTTGGAATGCTAGAGTATAAGAGTATAGGAGGGGCTTAATTGGAAACAAATAAGAGATGTTGTTCCATAGTAAGATTCATGAAATAGACATTATGGAAAGGTTACAGTTATTAATTTAAAAATAGTAATGTCTTGAGTATGCCATTGAAGAGGGTGAATGAAATAGTATTGAGGTCAACCTCATACACCATCAATCTAGAGAAATTCAAGAAACTTCGAAGACAGAGATTTGTGGGTCATGTTTTGGAAACCTCAAGAATTAATACAAAAGATGTGGAGTATGTGATAGTGAGCCAATAGTTAAAATCTTCAAGAAATGAGTGGGTAATGACATTTCATATTCAGATTAGACATGGTAGATTCAAGTCAGCTAGTGTTGGTGCAGCTATTGAGAGTGTGAATGAGGAAGTCGTACTTGTGATTTCATCTTCACCCCTACAGATGAGGAAAGGCATTCTAGAGGATTGGATGTTTATCAGTGTGCAATCCAGTGCTCCACCCACCAGTGGGTCCCTGATAAATGGAATAGACTATGGAAATCATTGTCCTAGAGTAGTGTGTGAACTCACTTTTGACCTCTATTGTGGGGGGATGGAATTATATGAAGTGTGAGACTCTACTTGACATATTTAGATAGAGTTAACACTTTGTGAAAGGCAGATGTTATCCTAGCGTGAGGTTTCCCTCTGCACACCAAAGGTGGTAGATGGCCTAAGAAATGTTTCACATCATCCCCAGGAGTAATTCCAAATACCTTAGCACGACATACATGAAACTTCATACTCAATTCTCCGAGCCCATCTGTCTCCACCTTCCCCTTCACCTAATTCTAGCAGTCAACATTATAGCCACATGAACTGTTTGTAGTTTTTCAAATTAGTCGGGCTTCCACATGCCCAAGGGACTTTTCACTTGTTTCCTCTCCCTGAAACGTTCTTCACTTGAAAACTCCTGTTTGTCCTTGAAGTCTCTCATTGTACACACAAGGCACTTTGCAATCTGGGACTCTCTTATTTATCCTGTATCTACATTTCCTGCCACTGGGAGTGGCTTATAGCGGGTGATCAACAAACTCTGGTTGTTATAAGTTCATTTAATTTCCCATAGTAATTAATCATCCTGAACATTTTTAAATTTATAATTAGAAAATTCCAGAGGTAATTTCCAGGCACCATTACCTCTGCAAATCTACCATCATTGGAATTCAACCGTGGCACTCTTAAGGATGAAAAGAAAGATAATAAAAGTCTTAAGTACAGACACGTAAGTAATGGAGATTAAGATAGCAGGATTTCCAGAAGCTCATAACTCTTGTTAAGAATTTTTAAAGCAAAGTTATCAAATCTCTGCACACTGGAAAACCTATGTGTTTTGAATATAAATGTAGTTTTTTTCATGAAAATCATCTTTTCACTAGTGCCTGTACTTTAGATACTTGTGGCTAATGGCTTTTCTCCAAAATTAAAAGCATGCTAGAAAAAAACTAAGATCATTCTAGGTTTATATTGGGTTGTTCTAGTTTGTTTTCTTCATTTAATCACTTATATGGTATGCTCTAGTATATGACTAAATCTAAAATTTATGTAAGATTATAAAATTTGGAGTATCTATATTTGTATCATAGTTCAACTATCACTGGAAGCTCATATCTCCATATGTGAGCAACCCTGAGATTGGGTCTCTAGGGCAGATTAGAGATTCTGTTTTGTCAATGAATGAATGAATGACAATGAATTTGAGGGCTCTGGATATGATCCTATCCTCCTATGAACCATGATACCAAAACCCCATTATTAAATATGTTGTCTCCTGAATTCACAGCATTGTCTTCAGGAATCCCCTCCACAATGCAAATGCCCTAGAAAGGTAATCATTAGACAGGTAGTATATTAAGCTTTCTATCAGATCAATCAAAGGGAGGGAATGCAACACAAAAAATTTGAGCATAGACATGAAGAAACTCATGATCCAAGGATTTCAGCAACTTAAAGTCATACACTTAGTAATAACCAGAGTCAGGGTGTGAATCCAGATTTGTTCTGAAGGCCACATGGACGTAGTGAGAGCACAGAGTGCTGCTCAAGGTAAATGGTCTGGCAGGTGCCCTGTGTGAAGTTATGCAGGAGGTGGAAAGCAGACCTTTGGTCACATGGGACAGAGAGTATCAAGAGACCATTTCCCAGAGAAATGGGAAGTATGTGTGATATATAAATTCAGTATTTATCATGCTTTTACTTCAAATTATTCAGAAGAAGGGAAACTCCTCTTTTCTTTTACCTGCTGGCCCAATTTCCTGAATATCCTCCCTTTCCTGGAGATCACAGAAGGTGGCTACACGCCAAGCCAAACATCTTTGCTGCTTAAGTTTTCCCCAGTTCTCTTTTCTGGCTGAGATACAGTGAGGAGGTGTATTGATTTCAGCTCAGATTCTCATCTGGGTCATTCAACCCGCATTCAGCAAGTGGCATTCTTTCACTGCTGGAGGCAAAAAGACACTGTCAGTCTCTCCCTGGAGGACAGTTGACTAAGTGTGGTAAGACTGCTGGCATCCCTTCCCTTGTCTGGGTTTGTTTTACATAACAGCATGCCACAGCTCTTCAAGGAACAATGCTGGAAATGCCCCTGGCTTCCCTTCTTCTGACATGTAGGAGGGAAACATGAGCATTTGCAAAGTGCCGTTGCTCCAAACTCAGCTTTCAGCAGGCAGATAATAAATATTCCTCTGTGCTGAGCTCCTTCCTCTCCTCTCCTCTCCTTCTTCTATCATATGGTTATCTATGATATTGAAGCTCTGATACTGTACTTCGACTTTTTGAGGAGGCAGGATGAAAAGCAAGGGGCTTCAGTTTCATCATTTCTAAGATGGAAGAATTGAAGAAGTTGGTATCTAAATGTGCATAATTCTGTGGTCACGGTTATCCTGTTATTATTTCAGTAGCATGGACCCAAATCTCTGTGCATGTCTTTTAATGGAATGCCATTGGGAGAAATTTTTAAATTAAGAATCAAGCAACTAAAATTCTACACCCAGATCTGGTACTAATTATGTGACCCTGGGTATATAATTTCAACTCTCTGAGTCACAGTTACAGCTGGATTAGGTGATCCTTGATATTCTTTCTAACTGCAAATAGTCTATTATATACTATCTTTTTTCTAGTTGGCATATCTTTTATTTACTTTAAAGTGATAATATTTTAAAGAAATAATTTTAGAACTAAAAACACAGGAAGCTTTTTCAAATTTTATTAGTTGTTGATCAGCATATTTTCTTAACAAGATCAATAGCCAAACTGGCATAGGAAAGGAAGAAAGTTTGTGAGCAATGTTTATGTCACCAGAATTTTCTTTGCCTTTCTACAGAAGATAAGCTACATGAAATCTTGGTGAATTTGACATTGGGTAAGGTTACAGATTTTCCACAAAAGTTGATACACGGCAAACAAGAAAAGGAAGAGTTTGTTTTTCTCCTTGTTCAGAACGCAAGTCTTAAAACATCACTAAGGGTATCTTTCCTGACATGAAAAAGATTAAAAAGCAAACCCAAACAAAGAACTGTGATATACAACTAGATTCTCAAGATTATAAGACCCTATGAGTTTTGTGAAAACATTTAAAAAGTGAAAAAAAAATGGTATAACATTCAATAACATTTGTTAAGCACCCGGTCTGAGTCCTTGTGCTAAAACACCATAGGAATCATTTATTTAATCCATTCAACAAATCTATGAGATACAGATGATAATTTTTTCCATTTTCATCTGGGAAAAAAACAGACTGGACAAGTAAAGTAACATTTCTTGCCCAACATTATAAAGCAAATAAAGGTCAAACTAAGAAATAACAGTTTTTTTTTAAATTTTCCATCAAATATTGTATTCCTTAAATTTCAAAAATAAATTTTAGAGCTTCCATTGTTAAATTTACATATGTAAATTTAAATAACAACACTGTGAATTTTTAAATATTAAAATTATATTTAACATTTACATAGGGTTTCATTGATCTATTATTTAATTGAATTTGTTATAATTTACAGGGAAGAGAAATAGAATTAGAGAAGAGATCGGATTCACCCAAGATCACACAAAGTCACATGTAGGCAGGAATTGGAAGCTAGGTCTGCTGACTTTGAATCTGGTACTTTGCCCACCAACACAGAAAGTTTCCTTTTTCGGAGAAGTTGAGCTTTTTCGAACCAATTCTATATAGTATGGTAAAATGTACAGAGGTTTTAAAATATATATTGGCAATGATTTTTAACAGATATCTTAAAAATATCCTTGAATTTCACAAAATGAAAAACTTCCTGGGTGAAAGAATTCCATGGGGGCAGGCGTGTGATAGTTTAAAATCGAGTGCTTGGGAATAAAGAGCAAGTAAGGTCAAGTTTTTAAACCTATAATTTTGCAGAATATTCCCAGGAGTGATTTGACATCTTGGGGAACATTTTGTGATTTGACCTTTTGCAACCACTGCCTGCAGTTGCCTGAAATTGAACAATTTTTTTTTTTTCTAGCTGCTTTCAAAGCCATTTTAGAAAGCTTGGTATTCTGATAACATCGGGTTTCTCTACCTCTGTGGAGCCTTTTCTTTAAGAAAATATCAGTGCCTGGGTTAGATTAATCAGGTCCGGCTTCAAATGCAAAGTTACCCAGGCTCATCAAAAGGGTGAAAATGACAAGAAAAATAAAGCGTTTCTACTAATACGCTTATTTCCCCAAAATAGGTTTCTGGATTTGGGGTTATATTTATTAATAACATTTCTCTGTTTATCTCTTGATTTTGACCCATTTGTAAGATAGAGTTGTAAATCGAAGAGATAGTATTCAAATATTATCTTGATTGCAGGTAGCCTTGGTTTGTAGGATTCGTTTTTATTTCCAGCTGGGATTCTTACTTTTTCTCCTCCAAGGCTAATATTTGGTATTAACCAACTCAAGAGAGATGTGGGTGTGGGAGAGCATACACTTACTTGGAATAGCTGGCTGACACCCACTGAGTCCCCATAGAAGGCATGGAGAGAGATCATGAGGTCATCATCTAAACAGTAATCCATGCCTTGATTCAAGAGAGCTTATCAAATGAAGGACAAAAGCAAGGAATTATGAGATCCATTCAGTAAGAAAACACCTATGTGATGAAGTGTCTTAATTTCACCAATTAGATAACCAAAATGAGTAAAGTGTGAGGAGAAACAGTGGAATCTTTTCTTTCCAATACTTCTAAAAGGGCGTATATTTCTGTTCACAGGTCAGGAAAAAATGAGGGAAGACAAAGGACATTATGACTCCTAAAGAGGAGTGTCCCCCACCGCAAGTCCAGCTGAATATGTGTACTATAGACTATAGTAAATGTTTCCTAAAAGCCTAGTTTTGTGATAATGTATCTTTGGAAAATGCTAAGTTAAAGGCAAACATCTTCTAGTGCAGAAGCATATATGTGCTAATGTGCATGGTGAACCTCCAGTGGTATTGCATGCTGTTCCATAAAAATCAAATGTTCCTGATTGAAGAAGTCATTATTTTTAGCATATTATGAAACCAATGTTCAATAAAAAATATTACTTAGAAACATCACTTTAAGAGTATTCCCAACTATTCTCTTCTTCTTTCTCCTCCACTGTATTCTCTTCTTTCTTTTTTGTAATATTTTAAATTCCGGTAGTTCTCAAACTTTGGTAGGAATATTAAACAAGAAATGAAATAAGCTATGAGCTGAAAGAGCAAACATTTGTAAGATTTATAATTATTAAAGAATACAAATTATTTATAAAGACTAAACTTATATAGAATATTTATAAAGACTTTTAACATGCATACTATCAAATCCACAAGATAGCATCCATCTAAATATAATCTGAATCCACATGCCATGATTCAAATGTCCCCCAATGTTCGTACCGCCCTTCCAAACTTTGTAGCTGTTAACTTGTTAGAATTATTGAAAAATAATTGGTAAGCCTTGGATTTAGGGTCGAAAAGTGGTGAGATACTTACTCCAATATTAGTAGCTATAAGGAAGTTACCACAAATTTGAATATAGTGTATACTAGTCAGTGAAATATTTCTAATAGTAAAACTTAGGTTTTGGGTGGCATTCAGAGTTCCTAGTAGAGCCTTTGGCATCTAGGAGAGAATAAAAAATGATGGTAATTACAAAAAGTATTGATTAATTACAACCAGTTATTGCAACAGGTATTGCAAGAACTCTGTCAGGTTGTTATGGAGAATTTTGTCATCTCTATTTTACAAAATAGGAAACTGAGTCACAGATTGGTTAGTTAAAATAACCTCCTAGTATCACAAATTAGTTTTTGACCAATTTGGGACACGAACTTGGTTCTTACTAAAGATACTGTCCTGTTTTTATAAACTGATGGATACCAAGCAATTTTTAAGGAGAACAAGATTCTATCTCCAGAGTAGATGGAAAAAGTTGTTCCCTGTGGATAAGGCATCTGTTTTTCAAGACAGACCTGAGGACCAGGCATTTTTCTGTTGAGAATTCTTTGTTCTTTCCACACATCACAAATAGAATTTCTACTCATTTTCTCTGTGAAATGCAGTCTCATCATTTCTATGTCAGAAGGGCAAAATGTAGCATATCAACCCCAACTCTGTGGCTCTGGGATTACAACTCTGACAAATCAATTATAATCTCTTACTCAAAGGAGCATATCTAGCACTTCCCTAACTATGTATGGTTGAGTAGAAGTAAATGACTGCAAAATTTCTCAGAATTTATCAGGTCTTCACTGACACCTCTGTAGATCCCGTTTTCTCTATTAAAGCTAATTTTCTCATCAAAGTTAATAGATGCAACTAGACTATTGTATCTGCTTCTTATTGGCACCTCTCTTCTGAAGTGCTGAAACTATTTCCATTGAACCATGAGAGCTAAGAATGGAATATGAATTCACATTTTAAAGTTTCTCCTGAGACGGGACTTCTGCAAAAGGTAAATTAGATCTGTTAGTGTCACAATCATACTCTATACAAACATGAACTACATTTAAAAGAATATTTTGTTACCTTCTGACAAAACCTGTTGGTATGTAATTAGTCTGTTCCTCAGAATCTGAGCTGAACAAAAGAGCATAATTTTACTAATGCAAATACGTGAGCTCTAATAATGTATTACTGGCTCTAACAGTGTGTGACTCTAATAGTGTATTACTGGCTTTCATGGATGCATTAATATTAGTAGAAACAAGAATAAGATTGGCTACTTTACCATTACTCCTGAAGGCTGAAGGTAGCCTTTTAACAAAGGAAAAAAGAAATCACTCAACAGGAATATTACCTACCAATGTCACAGAAGTTATTTTGGAAATCGACTGTCCTCAAAAAGCTCTATGTAGCACTTTATCTGTACTCTGTGTTCGAAAGATGACAAAACACTTTCCCTACCATTAGCAAATGTGTTTCTCACAATAGCCTTAGCAATAAGTTTGTTTATTCCTACTTTAGTGGGAGAATTTAAACAACTTACCCGCATTTCTGTACCTTATTATCATGATTGCATGTACTTTAATCCTGGGACTAGATCTACTACTGTGAATTGCCCTGTGTTTATGTAAAACATGTGTTAATATCTAGTTAGATGTTTGCAGGAGTTACAGTTAATTATACTGGGAAATTGCTGTCTCTTTTGATGGATCAAAGTAGCAAATGTATTCATTTGTTGCTGTGGTTTTAGATTTCTGAGCTGGAGTTGTTTTATTTATGTATATCCCAAGGTGAACATATTTGCTGCATTTTTTTGAATTTGATTATGGACTCAGACAAATGAATTGCATTACAAAATTCCACATTGGGCTAGGCATCTGTGGTAGCTTTTTTGGAGGGTGAGAAAGAGAACCTCTTGCATAAAGAGAATTTTCTAGTAAAGGAAGGCAGAAAACTGGGATATTAGCAAAGACCTCGCTCCGTGAACCTAGAGAAAACCACTACATTTGGAGGCTTTGCAAATACTGAGCTTTCTTTCATCTAAAGCTATCTGCCAAGAGAAAATTTCTGCTATTGTTGAGTCAGACGCAGGCTGGTATTCCAGACAATGAGTTTTCAGCTTCCTAAAGCTAATATGTGAATTTTATAATGTTCAAGAGTAAATGAAGGCTGTGTTTGTGATTGAGGGCCCCAGTTATCCAAACCAGCTTTCTATATTAACCACATTCTTGACATTCAACAATTAGTCAGCTTTCCACATTGTTTTTGTTTTTTTTTTTGGATTTATCATCATAGTCCTAACCACTGATTTAGAATGCAGAGGTTATTTTCTACAGAAGGACTATGGGTTTATAAGGCAGGAGTCTTGGGCCTGCCACTAGGTAGCTCTGTCTCTTTGGATAAAGCATCCTTCTTTGATGAATGTCAACTGCTTAATCTTTAAGAGGATAGAATTGGTTGGTATAGATTTATTCTAAGACACTTTCTAACTCTAACTCTCTTTTGAATATTTAGTAAGTTTCTCCTATGTTTGTTATGGTTCAGAACAGTGTTTAATCATATTTCATAGATTACTCTGCTTTGTCATAACTGACATTAACGTACCATCCTATGTGCCAGGAATTGTACCAAGAATGGTATGTGTATTAACTCTTTTTATGTTCACAATATCACTGTGAAGTGGATTCTATTATTATTCTTACTTTCAGATAAAGAAGTTGAGACTCAGAGACATAGGAAAGTTGCCTGAAATCACACAACCAGTTAGTGACAGGATTTGAATTTTGAACCCAGTTAATCTGATACTTGCCCTTGCAGTGGACACTGTTGATGCCCCTGCCACCCAATCACCTTCCTTGGACTCACACACCCATCTCTCAGATGCTTAGGGGTTGGCTGCTGACAGCTCACTACTTTCCACTTTTTCTAGAGAAATACCATTGGCCAAAATAAAGCCATCTCAGCTAAGAGACTAAGACCATCCCTCCTCAGCAGCCTGCAGGGAACAAATTACTGCTCTCCTTCTAGGGAAAATGATTCAAACCAGTTCCCATTCTTCACTATAGTTCTCTACCCCTGCCCTCGGTGGATATTCAGATGGAGTCTTTAAAGGATAAATTTAAACCAGAAAAATTATGTTAATGCACTTTTAAAAATTATATTTCCCTCAATTGCTATTTTGTTCTTCACGAATTTAGTAGATGAAATCAGAATGGCAAAGTTTTTAAACAAAAACACACCTAGTAGACTTGGCAGACTGTGATGCTTGTGTTTTAGCAGCCAAACCCTTTTGTTCTCTTCTTTCACTAATTGGGTCTGGCTGAGAAGCTCAAATCACTAAATAATACTTTACTAAACGTAATGCAGCCACTCTGATAAAGCTGATTTCCCTTCTCTCTTTTTTTTTTCTTGGCAAGCAGTTGGGATTGCTAACAGCTCACTGTGACCTTCTATCCATTGACATTAAGTTCAGCAAAAATTTTTCCAGATGCAATAATTTGTAATGTAAAAGTTTAATATCTTAAAAGCCAATGTTGATCTCCACTTTGGTCTTAAAGACTTTTGGTGCATAGCTCATCCACAATGTCATACTGAGCTAAAGCGTTTATTTATGTAACAAATAATTGTGGAATTCCCTGTATGTCCCAGGCACTGTGCTAGATGCTCAGAATAAAATAGTGAGCAAAATAGCTAGAGCTACATCCCTTATAGAGCTCATAAAATAATTATAATCTAGAGTATAATCCAGTATTCACCATCATATATTTTTATTGTGATCTTACTGAGCTCTTACTATGATGTCTTACTGAGGACATTTGATGTAATAAGAGCTTCTTTCATCATGAGATAAATTAATTGACATTTGAAAAATAAATGGAGTTAAGTGGGTAAAGAAAGATGGGATATTAGAGTTGAGGCCAGAGGTGGGAGCAGGTGAAAGAACCCTGTGGGAAGAGGAAGCAGGGTGAGGAAGGCATGTAAAGAACTACAAGAACCCCAATCAGTGAAGAATCACTCTTTAATATGAGTCCGGGAATATAGTGAGGGAAAAACAAAACAAAACAAAACAACATATGAAGCCCTAGAGAACAAGTTAAAGAATTTTAGTGTGTCCTGGTATCAACGGGCAATTATTGAAGAGTCTGGAGGTATTTGTATGTATAGGCATGATCAGAGGGGTAGAGAACATTTCAGAAGTTGAGAGCAACATATTGCAAACAAGGTCAAAATAATGAGAAGTTTCCCCTTGGAAAAGCAGAAAATAAATCATATGGCTGAGCTCAAAGTGGGGAGATTATAAAGCTGGGATGGTTCAGGATGGATCAAAGCAAACCGGGCCAGAATCACGTGTTAAGCAGTGCGAATTTCATACTGAGATGCTCAAGGGGAATGACCTGAACAAATATGTACTCTAGAAAGAAAAGCTTGGTTTAGCATTGTCCAATTGAACGTTCTGTGATGAAGGAACTGCTCTATAATCTGTACTGTCCAATACACTAGTCACTAGCTACATGCAGCTCTCACGCACTTGAAATGTGGTTTGTGCAACTAAGAAAGTAAATTTAATTTTTTAAAGTATGTTTAATGTGGCTACCATTTTAGATAGCACAGGTGTAGTTGCATTGTGGAATATATGTGTGTGGGGTGGTGGTGGTGGTGGCATAGGTGGTCAGAAAGTTGGAATGAAGAAAAGGAGTAAAGAGATTATTCAGCAATCTAGGAGAGAGATAATGTCAGGAAGAATAAAGACAGAAAAATAATAGAGGTATGAAATAAAAACATTTATTTGTCTAGGGCTCAGAGGACACAAATAAAATAATAAGAGAGAAAAACCTAGGTTAAATTTAGATTACCGACAGCCTTGATGCCAGGTTTAGAAGCCTGGGCTTCCTCTGAAGAGGAGCATGGACCTATTTAAGTTTAGTGAAAATAGGTTTCTTTACTCAGAATTTTCAAAAATGTGCCTGTCAGAAAGTTTAATTGTGGTGTGTAAGATAAATTGGCATGTATCTGTTATATTAGAGCTCTTGTGCCATTATGTAGCAATAATATATTGATATGACTTTCTTGGCCTGAAAACTCCTTGATGGCAAAAAGCTAGAGCTTAGCTATACTATTTTTTCCTGCTCTTGACCTCACAGGACCTGGTTGGCAGGAGATATTGAATGTACTCCAGAAGAGTTAATGAGAGAATAAACAACCCTGAGAATGGTGGGCAGGTGATGAATGCAGAAACTGCTTGGGAGTAGCATTTATAGAAGTTAGCAACTGATTAATTTGGAAATCTTTTATCCGCAACAATGTTCTGGATCCCTTAAGCTCAGAGATTGGGATTCTGCCCAAAGATTGGGTGTTCTACTTAGACTTCTAGGCACATAACAAACCATGAGAAAATTTTGGTGCCAATTGCATGGAAATATTTGAAAACTTTTTGTTTCTGTAGTGTTTATCCAAGAAATTTTAAAATAAAATACGTTTTTGATATACTTTCAGATTATCTTCCTAAAAATTCACATCATTGTGTATCCCCACCAACAGTGTGTACCTCTGATCCCTGTCCACATCTTTTCAGGACCAAACATTAACAAGGAATTTATTTTTTCCTCAATCTGCCAGGCTAAAAATGAAATACTATTATTTGACGCTGGATTTCACTGATCCCTTCTGAAGTTGAGTTTTCAAGTATTTTGTATTTATAAGTTCTTCATTCCCTTTTTTAGCTTAGTTAAAAATTTAGGTTTTTTTTTTCTCAGTGACAAATGGGAATTCTTTATGTATTGGTGATATTATTTTGGAAATATCTCACCACACTCAAATGTGGTGTTTTGCCCTTTAAAACTAGCTATAGCAGTCTTTCTTTTTCTTTTCTTTTCTTTCTTCCTATTTTTTTTTTTTTTGAAACAAAGTCTCACTCTGTCACCCACACTGGAGTGCACGAGTCTGAGGTGCGGTAGAAGGATCTCCACCCACCCAATGCAACCTGCAACGTCCACCTCCCAGGCTCAAGGGATCCTCCCACCTCAGTCCCTGGAGTAGCTAGGACTACAGGTACATGCTACCATGCCCGGCTGATTTTTGGTATTTTTTTTTTTGTAGTGATAGATTTTCACTATGTTGCCCAGGCTGGTGGTGAACTCCTGGACTCAAGCAATCCATGTGCCTTGTGCTCCCCAAGTGGGATTACAAGTGCGAGCCATCACGCCGTCACTGCAGTCTTGATAACACAGAAGTCTTACATTTTACACAGTCAACCCCATAACTTTTTCCTTTATGCCTTTTAAATTTTGTGTTATAATTGACAAAGCTTTTTCTACATTAAGATTATATAGATATTCTATAGTTTTCATTCTGTAGTATTTATATTCACTCATAAATTTGGATCTTTGTTCCGTCTTAAATTTATTTTATGTGTTAGAGTGAGGTACAGATCTAATTTCAGAAAACAATTTTCCCAAATGAAAACTCAATCAACTTTCCTGCATGCCTTTGGTCAAAATCAGCCTCATGAAATTATACCCCCAATTCAAGTGTTTAATGAGGGATGCCAAAGCTAGATCGAATGCATTGTTCCAGAACATCTCTCTGTCTATCTGGGTTGTAGAAAAAGAATAATCTTATGTCCTTTTAACACATTTAATTTAGAATCAGTTATAAGGCCCCCTATGTCTTAAACTCCACATTACCTAATACACTGCTGTATGCATAGCAGTGATTCAAAATATCTGCGGACTTAAAAAAGGAGCTAGAGAAAGGAATGCAAAGAAGAGTACAACACTATTTATGCCTTCAAAGTTAACCTAGTAGAATAAGATACACTTTATTCAACTATGTTTTAGTTGAATAAGAATGATGAGAGATGCATAAAGTGAAGATATATTTGATACTTCATTTTTTCACCATCCTGATAAAGCATTTAGGATATTTACAGATAATATATGCAAACCATTCAGCCCAGTGTCTACACATAGTAGGCTTTCATGACTGGTAACTTGAAAATTATGTTCTATTATTTCAGGGGTTCAAGAGGGAAAGACTTCTTTACCATGGACTCTTCAAGTTTTTAAGATGAGATAGTTTCATGTAGAAAATGAGAACCTAAATGCTCCACTAAATATTAAATTTTAAAACTATCGTATGGTTATTTACCACTACAGCTTAAAACAAAACCTGCCATTGATAGTCTCTTCCTAAAACTAGACATAAGAATCTCACACACACAAAAAAGATAAACATTAATGGATGTTGTTTCAAATTATATGTCTCTGCTCTTCAATCATAGCCTTCATCTATAAACTCTAAATTAAGACCAAAGCAGGAATGAAACTCATACATAAAATACTGTAACTTTAATGTCATATGTTAGGATAAATCAATACGAGGAATAAATCTGAAGTGGCAGAAGTAACCACCTTTGACTTGCTTGGCATTTAAACCTTTTGGGCTTGGGGAATCACTGATGCGGCACTTTAAGGGGATTTGATTTTATAGGCTCTTTAGCCCAAGAGTTTTTAGGAATACAAAAAGCCACCGTGGCCTTGGAGATATGACAGGCATCAGGCTGTCACTGTGAAGCTGCTTTGCTTTTAAATGGCTTGTTCTCAAGTTTGAATCCATAATCCATTGGTAGAAAAGCTGTAGACTTGCTGGCAAAGATGAGAGATGCTCAGAAGCCATTACCTTATAATAGAAATTGATAGATAAGTGGACCATGGAAGTTTAGACTCTGACCTAAAGGGAAGTGGAGAATTGAATTGAGGTAATTATCTTGTTAACTTTGGACAAAATTAAAGTTCACCTTTAAAAGTGCCAGATCATTAATACCAAAGTGCACATCCTCATTCACTTACGTGATAAGGTGAAAAGAAGTTACTAAAATTGTCTAGCTTTATTTAAAACATGATAATTCATAATTTTTTATTTAAACACATTTAAAATATGCAGAAAGCTCAAGGACTGGGAAAACAGGAGAAAAGGTACCCCTGAATATTATTATTTAAATGAAAAACCTTCCTTTATTACTTTGCTTTTCCTATCTGGAATAAGAGAGGATGCATTTGCATTTAGTATTCTGATCAAAGAAATGAGAAAGAAAAAGATAGATGTTAATAGAGGTCATCTCAAATTAAATCTTTTTACTCTTCAATCATAGCTTGTGTCTGTTATATTCTAAATTAGGACAAAAGCAGAGACCAAACTAATTTATGAAATACTATGGCTTTAAATAGCTTATGTTCAATAAATTAACACAGAGAAGCATATGCTATGGGAATTAGCTAAAATCTATCATCATTGATAAAAAATTTCTACCTTCAAGTCTTTAGGCACAGTTGCTAGATAATTGCTACTTATTGATCTCTGGGAGGAAACTGATGTCCCATTGGAAGCCTAATTCCCTGATCAGTGCTAGGTCATGATCACTACCTCGACCAGGTCTGACTTAAACAAATAACTGTATGCCAGTCTACCAAAAGACAGTGTTAAGAGGCATTCAAAACCCCACTTAGGAAATATTGCAAGGTTAGGGGACAATCTACTCCCTCAAAGAGCAGCCAATAAAGGCCTTTCTATTTCAGCAGCTCTGAGGGGTATGGGGTGAAGCTTGAGAGTGGTAAAGAAAAACTAGACTGAGTAGTAATAACTCACCCTGCTAATTCAGTCTTCTCTGCATGAGGCTTCTAGGGCACCTTATTTTCAAATCAGATTAAATCAGCCAAGTAAGTATGGAAACGTAGGCACAAAGCCAACTAATCAAGCTAAAAGATATGATTTGAATTTAATTATCTATGTATTTTACAGCAAAATATAATTTAGCAAAGAAAAAAGAAGCAACATTTGAAAAGCTGTCTCATTTATTCATCTCACATTGTGAGTGCAGATACAATATTTGAAACTGATATTCTCTAAGAATATTTTAAAAAGGTGTAGTAACTGGGAAGTGTTTCTATAATATATTTTCTGATTTTAAAAGTTAAAATGCTTTAAAATTTTACTTGGGATGATTCAAAATGAATGACGTGGAATTTTAAGAGCAACTTATGCATCATGGCTTTAAAAAGAGACTTCAAATTGTGTCACAATAAATTGTTCTCATGCATGGCTACATGGTTATTCCTTTATTCTTTTAGTAGTTTTTCTTAATATATTGTCTGGATTATTTACATAAATTTTGCCTCTTTTTTTTCTTTTCTTTTTTTAGAAGGAGTCTCGCTCTGTTGCCCAGGCTGGAGAGCAGTGGCTCAATCTCGGCTCACTGCAAGCTCCGCCTCCCGGGTTCATGCCATTCTCCTGCCTCAGCCTCCCGAGTAGCTGGGACTACAGGCGCCCACACAACGCCAGGCTAATTTTTTGTAATTTTTAGTAGAGATGGGGTTTCACCATGTTAGCCAGGATGGTCTTGGTCTCCTGACCTCGTGATCCGCCCGCCTCGGCCTCCCAAAGTGCTGGGATTACAGGCTTGAGCCACCGCGCCCAGCCAAATTTTGCTTTTTAATTCAAATGTTCCATCATATATCTTCTTGATTTTTAGAGAATTTTATGTGTACAGTTTATAAAGGCATTAATTCATTTGCACAATTACTTGACAAATGTTACTGAATGCCTGTTTGGAGTCATGCAGAATGCTAAGTACTAGTTTGCAATGGTGGGCTTAAATGGGCACTATTTGTAGACTCATGCAGATAAAGTCCAGTAGGGGGAAAGGTACTGCAAAAATCACCACACAAATGTATAAACACTTAAAATTTAAAGTAACTGCTATAAAGGAAAACCATGTGATGCAATGAACATGTGAAAAAATGTCATCATAGGAATTTAGTTATAAATTCTGAGAAAAATAGTCATTTATTAGTGTCAAGCACCAGGATATTCCTGTATGTTTTTTACAGATAAAGATTTTGTCCTAAGAAATAAGAAGAAATTGTTACAAAACCTAGAATGAACTGCAGACAAGATATGCACAACGTAGAAATACTGTTCCCTACCCCTCACCAAACAAACATTTTTATAATGTTTGTGAAGTAGGAAGAGAGTATGTCAGAAAGCACAGAAAGAAGAAAATATGATCAGTATGCTAAAAATGTTTCCTTCTATCTAGTAGACAAATTGCTTCTAAAAGAATTGGGATTCAGTTTAGGTTTTGTTTCATTTTTATTTTTTAACCCAAGTGGGCAAAAATAGTTTTCAACATACCACTTGTAGAAAACTCTTAATTTAAATGTGTGTGCATGACCATTAAATACATGCTTACTTTTAATGCTTTCCAGTGATTGATAAAGGGTTGTATGGTGTTATCTTTGTTCTGTTCCAGGAGATTATGTGGTCATGTCTGTCTACTTTGATCTGAGCAGAAGAATGGGATACTTTACCATCCAGACCTATATCCCCTGCACACTCATTGTCGTCCTATCCTGGGTGTCTTTCTGGATCAATAAAGATGCTGTTCCAGCCAGAACATCTTTAGGTGAGACACCTTTGTTTATGTTGCAGTTTCTCAAGATAAGTACCAAATACAAGTAATTTTTATTTCCATTTCTATGTTGATCTGCTTTAAATTTAGCCTGCAATTGCATAGAAATACCATTTGTTTCATATTCAAGAGAGTTGGCATTTTTTATTCACAATAGCAAAGACTTAGAACCAACCCAAATGTCCAACAATGATAGACTGGATTAAGAAAATATGGCATATATACACCATGGAATACTATGCAGCCATAAAAAATGATGAGTTCATGTCCTTTGTAGGGACATGGATGAAACTGGAGACCATCATTCTCAGCAAACTATTGCAAGGACAGAAAACCAAACACCGCATGTTCTCACTCATAGGTGGGAATTGAACAATGAGAACACTTAGACACAGGAAGGGGAACATCACACACCGAGGCCTGTTGTGGGGTGCGGGGAAGGGGAAGGAAAAGCATTAGGAGATATACCTAATGTTAAATGATGAGTTAATGGGTGCAGCACACCAACATGGCACATGTATACATATATAACAAACCTGCACATTGTGCACATGTACCCAAAAACTTAAAGTATAATTAAAAAAAAAAGATTTTTTACTTCTTTAGTTGGGTTCTCCTTAGTTACCTTGGTAGGTTTTCTTGAGTAACTTTTCTTAAGAAATTTTAATTAACTATTTTTTAAAAACCGTTTTAATATTAACAGATGTGTTTGTTTAGGTCTCTGGGTAATATGCTGCAGCTGCTTACACCAGCTCATGCAAGTTGATTGTGTTTATCTCTTCCCAACTTGGTATTCAGTGATGTCACATTGTTAATGTGAAGTCAGCCCAGGAGGAAATATTAACAACATGGAAACAAAAGTCAGGGCCTTCTTTTTTCTAGAATTAATTGTTACACATTTACCGGCATGCCATTGGCTGTTGGCTATTCCCCACATGAGTAATTATTGAGATAACATTTGAAGTAATTGGCTCTTTACAGAACAGCCATGGAAAAAATTATTTTTGAGAAAACATATTTACCTGTGAATTTTGTGGGGGAAAAGCGACTCAAGATTATTTGCAATTTGCTCAGTCTAATATATATGGTGATCTTTGTCCTGAATTTTCCCATCTGTTTCTTCACATGGGGAGGAAGACTCACATAGACTGAAACAAAGCCCAACACGTGAAACTTTTTAAAACCTTAACTAAAAAATAAATCTAGTGAGACGTGAACAAAATTCAACACCCTTTCATCAGCTATGTAAAACCTAGAACCACATTCCTTGCTAACTGTCTAAAGAGTCAGTAGGGTGTAATAGCTAGGAAATTGGGTTTTGGAGTCCCACAAATATGGGTTTGACATCACACATTTAGTACAACATTAGAATGTCATTTAATCTCTAATTCAGTTTCCTCATATATAATTTCCTGTACCTAACTTATTGGGTTCTACTAGGGTTAAATAAAGTATTCGATGCAAATTGCACGTGAAAAGTAAAGCCTCAGAAATGTTGGCTACTATAGTCATTTTCTGACAAAATGGTCTGTACTAAGTTATTAAGCTGAGGGCAGAAGTGATTACTGGGGGAAAAAAGACATCATTTGCATATCTGTCCTCTTCCAAACCTAATTTAGTTTCCCATCTGTTTCAAAAGAAAGTTATTTTGATTTTTCCTGTTATATGTGGTACTTTGTGTTACAAGTCCTTCTCAAAAATTAAAATATCTTGTCTAATGCTACATGCTGAAACAAACCCCAAATATGTTGAGCCTATTACTTTAGGACTATTACTTGTCACTATGAACAGATATATACTGCATTACAAGCTTCTATGTCTCTCATCAGAACGTAAGTCTTGTACATCTCTAGTACAGTGCCTGGAACATGGCTGGTACCTCAAATAATTGTTCAATTGATGTATACACTTATGTATGGATGGAGCAAATACACTGACGTATTCCCATCCACCTTCTTCCCAAAAACATTTTAAGGAAGATATTTCCAATCAATCTCTCCTCTTGAAGCCTGGATTCTTGCTGGCCAAAATCTCTCTCATGACTTCTTGGGTAACTCATTTAACCCACTCAGTAAATAAGTATTCGCTGGCAGAGGATCGTGGTGGAAGAAGGGATCAAAGTGAGTGAGTTTTGGAATAAGCGAGAGGCCCTTGAGCAAACAGCAGATAGGTGCTTCTACTTGTTTGTAATTTGTAAGTCAGGAATGCTCAATATGGTCTCTATGTCTTTTCTATTCTTCAAAACACCTGCATGTAGAAGTTGCTGTGATCATCATTATTATCACAATTTTTAGAGCTGAGCTAAGGAAGTAGAGGTGCTGCAAGGTTAGATGACATATACAAAGTCACAGCATAAGGAGGTAGTAGATCTGCACCTCAGCTGATGGGACATAGGTTTGCTGGGTAGGAGGCCTTGTTGAAGGCCAATTGTAGGTACAGTTGAGAAGCGGAGCTGAGCCAGTTTCTCTATTTTAACTTTGCTGTCTCACTTTTCTGGATCAGTGGTCCTTAAATTTAATTGCACATTTAAGTCACTAGAGGACTTTTTGAAGTGCAGATTCCTTAGTTCAACCCCAAGAATGCTTATCTAATGTGTCTAGAACCTGACTTAGGTGTTAGAATTGAAAAACAAACAAAAAATCCACAGGTGATTCAAATGTGCAGTCACCTTTTAGAACCCTGCTCTAGATTTCATTGAGTCCAATTACTATTCTTAATGTTTAAAATCCAGAGTTAAATGAGAGGACCTTAAGCACATGCAGACCTTAAGCTTCTTGCCACAGAACAGTTAGGCCACATTGTTTGATGCGCAAGATAAATTTATCCACGTGACTTAGAAATACTGGCTATTTTCTGAGCACAGAGTCCGAGAGTATGGGCAGCCATCATCTTGGAGCATATAAAAGTGAATGTAGTTTGATGCCCAGGTGGTAGTTGTTGAGGCATATTTCTGGTGTAGTGACAATGAATGAAATGAAAATACCATTTGGTACTTTTCACCTAACTGCTTTGAGGTGAGGTAACATCCCTGAAGAGCTTACTTCATGCCAAGACTGGAGGAACTGGTAAAAGCTATGGATATATTTCATCTACCCAGGTAAGATAAGTCTAACTTATTTACTTATCAAAATGGAAGCTGTCTTATTGTTGGTTGAGGAGCCAATATAAACCATCCCTACTCTGCCTCTCACTATTGATGTCATTGGAGTTTCTTTCCTGTGGCTCCAGGCAGAGCCCTGAAAATATCATGAGGCAGTTCTTCAAGAGTCTATTTCTACATGGCTGTGATGAATGTCTATGTAGCCAAAATGACTTTTTCCCAATTTGCTGGATCAGTATTTAACTTGCAAGTCAAAATTTGTTTCTCCCAAATTGTCACATGCCACATTTAAAAAAAATTAACTCATCTACAGTACCTACCATAAATACTGACATTTTCACTTGTCAAGAGTCAAGTATGGCCTCAGGCCTGATTGTAAAATGAAGGCCACAGTGCCAATTTAGTTTTTCAGTCCTCTGCAAAAATATCAGTTGTGAGTAGGCACAATCAGAAACTTACATGAATTAATGCATAGACAATCTAATTAAATGTTTTTTAGTTTAAGAAGTAGAACTTTCTTTTCTAAAATAAAAACTATCAATACCTAATATATATTAGGATTTTACTAGGTATTGGTACCGTATGCAGTTTTTAAATTTAATCTTCACAGGAGACTTATAAGGCTCCCCATCATTACCGCCACCACTCCCAATTTGTAGATGAGGATCTGAAACCTCCCTAAGGTTCTACCATGATATTATGCAAGACGCCAGACCCATATCACCTCCCCAGTCAGGAATCTACAATAGGTCCCATCTGTCTGGTGCTTCATGCCATGTATTTTTCATGTATTTATGGAGCTAAAATACTGTGGTTCAGAGCACAGCATTTGAAGTCAGGCTGCCTAGGTTTGTAGCTCATCTCTAACACTTACTATCTTGAACAAGTTTTTATTCTTCCAATGCTCAGTGTTTGTCACCTGTAATAATAATAATAATAGTAATAATAATACTTACATCATAGAATCATTATGAGGATATTGTGAGATAACAGAGAGAAAGTGCTTGACACAGTATGTGGCCAAAGGAAAAGATCAATAAATCTTAACTACTTTATTTGCAATTAAAAATATCTCCCAAAAGTGATAATTACGATTTCCTATTCTCAAATGTAGATTGAGCACCTTTGATCTTTCGGGTATATACTATGCATTGATTCATTGTTTCACACATAAATGAACAAACATTTATTGAGTCCCAGCATGATGCTCCACTGTGGGGTTATAGTAGTCATCAAGACGGATTCTTTTTTCATAGAGTATACAGACTAGAAAGGGAGATTGGTTATTACATAATCAGGAATAGTATAGAAAAGGGCTGATGGTATTTATAAACATAGTTCCCTTGATCATCTCTTTCCTGTATTAAAGGCTACCCTTCCTCTATAGTTATTTAAACCAATACCAGTCTTTCCACTCTCTGGAATTTCGTAACAAGTATGTATTTAGGAAACTTTCATATTAAGCTACAATTAAATGACCCAAGAGAACCACATGGTTCTTGGAAATGTAGCTAAACTCTTCAAAAATGGCTCGGACAAAGACTTGAACGATTAGGAAAATAACAGTAATTTTATTTCCTCTTACTTATCCTTTATTCAAGAGTGTTTTTGCTTTTCTCAGCTTTCTTCTAAGCATATTCTACCAGTTACCTACTTATTAGAGAACAAAAGCTTTACCTCTTTTCCTGTATGACACTGGTGCTTTTCTCAGTATCTTCCTCTTCTCTTGCCCTCCAAGTCTCTCTACCTCTTTCTTTCTTCTTTCTTTCTTTCTTTCTTTCTTTCTTTCTTTCTTTCTTTCTTTCTTTCTTTCTTTCTTTCTTTTTCTTTCTTTCTTCTTTCTTCTTCCTTCCTTCCTTCCTTCCTTCCTTCCTTCCTTCCTTCCTTCCTTTGTCTCTCTCTCTTTCTGTCTGTCTGTCTTTCTTTTTGACAGAGTTTTTACTCTTGTCACCCAGGCTGGAGTGCAATTCCACGATTTCAACTCATTGCAACCCCCACCTCCCGGGTTCAAGTGATTCTCCTACCTCAGCTCCTTGAGTAGCTGGGATTACAGGCACCCACCACCAAGCCCAGCTAATTTTTTGTATTTTTAGTAAGGACAAGATTTTCACCATGTTGGCCAGGCTGGTCTCAAACTCTTGACCTCCTGATCCACCCACCTCGGCCTCCCAAAGTACTGGGATTTCAGGTGTGAGCCACCATGCCTGGGCCGACCTGTTTGGAAGTTTCCCTAGCACTTCCGTTTGACAGAGGAGAATCTGACTGTCCCCTAGAAGTCTCTTGGTTGGCCGTAATAGTCAGAATTGCACATCATTAAATGATGCAAACTTTATTTTTCTTTTCTGTCCCCCGTAAGAAATATAAATAACAAAACCTGGTAAAAGTGTGGGATTATTGCTTTTAGAGTACAGAAAGATGCCTCCACTCAGGATTAGAAATGCTGAACTAGAATCGTAGAATGGTAAGCTAGGTGGACCTTCAAAGAGTTAGTCCTACAGATGAGAAAACTGAGGCCTAAAGTGTTAAGATGACTTAAGTTCCTATAGCAAGAGCTAGAACCTATTTGAATACTGAATCCATGTTGCCTTCAGTATAAATAACACAACTTTACATAAGAGAGCTCCTCATCCTTCTCTGGTTGATAAATATAGGTTGTCTTGACTTGTTCCCTGTCACTAAACAACCACTGGAGAGGACAGGTTTGGATAGATGCTGTTGTATAATTAGTAAAGTATGAGCTTTGAAATCACACATGTAATTTCTGTGTTCAATTCTGTCTGCTACTTACCAACTATTGGATGTGGTACTGGTCCTTTAGCCTTGTTCTTCTGATCTATAAATTCAGAATGAAAATACCTGCTGTGAAGATTCAAAGAAACAATGTGTATGAAGTGCTTATCATTGCCCTTGGCAGAAGGAAGTTTTCAGTAAATATTACTTATTATGTTACTTCTGAGATACTTATTTTAATTCTATAATAATCTAAAAAGAATCCATCAATCAGAGCATGTCACTTACACATAACCCACCTCCTTTATTTAGCATATTTGAATAATTTCTCCTTGCACTTGGAATAAAATGTAAACTGGCTGCATATGCCACATTTTATAACTTCCTTTTTATCAAAATAATTTTAATCCCCTTGTCCCTCCCCAGGTGCCAGGTCTTCTAAAAATTTAAAAAACAGACAAGATTTCTCTTTCTCAGAACCCTCCCTTAATTTAATAATAATCAAAAGGTTAGTTTCTTCTTACATTTTAAGCTTTACTTTAAACATCAACTCTTCAAAAAGGTCTTCTCTGAGCATTCCATCTAACTACATTCTCACCATCCCTGTATTCTCCATGGCACATACCATAATGTGACATTATACTTTTCTCTGCTGACATGATTCACAGTACATCTCTCTCACTAAAATACAAGGTACATAAAGGCCAGACCAAATCTATTCATCAGGGTTTGTCATTTCAACTGATACATAGTAAACAGGCAATAAATATTTGTAAATAGAGTGAATTAAATCCACTTATACCTCCTTTCCCATTGCTGAAACTGCCCATCAGAAGTCATGAAACAATGTAGTCTCACGAGTGACTCAGTTACCCAACTTGCTTATGCAATCACATGACCTGTTTTATTACACCTCTCTTCAGGTATCACCACTGTCCTGACAATGACCACCCTCAGCACTATTGCCCGGAAATCACTCCCCAAGGTCTCCTATGTCACAGCGATGGATCTCTTTGTATCTGTTTGTTTCATCTTTGTCTTCTCTGCTCTGGTGGAGTATGGCACCTTGCATTATTTTGTCAGCAATCGGAAACCAAGCAAGGACAAAGATAAAAAGAAGAAAAACCCTGTATGTATCATTTTCCACTGGGACCATTGAAATTGTTATGATTTCGGTTGAGTTTGTTTTCATTAGCCTATCTGCAGGCTAAGGCTCAGCAGTTTGGGCTCCAAGAAGAATACAGCATGTATGAGTTTAGCCAGGCCATAATGATTCATTTACGGTCATTAGTTACTTGAGAGAGACTCAAGTCTGTTTCTGTTTCTCTATGTCAGAATTCTTATGCAAATATAGTTACCTGCTCTCTTTATTTTGTGGAGACTAAAGCCATTTTTGAGAAATGTGACCTTCTTGTTGCTATTATTCCAGGTTTCACTGATTTTTTGAGATGGAGTGTCGCTCTGTTGCTCAGGCTGGAGTGCAGTGGCGGGATCTCGGCTTACTGCAACCTCCGCCTCCTGGGTTCAAGCAATTCTCCTGCCTCAGCCTCCTGAGTAGCTGGGACTATAGGCTCGTGCCACCACTCCTGGCTAATTTTTGTATATTTAGTACAGACGGGGTTTCACCATATTGGTCAGGCTGGTCTCAAACTCCTGACCTCAGGTGATCCACCTGTCTCGGCCTCCCAAAGTGCTGGGATTAGAGGCGTGAGCCACTGCGCCTGGCCATGATAATATTATTAAGTTACTGATGTTTTAAATTAAAACTTTCATCTAAGGCATTCCACTAGGAAGCTTTAAGGTCCTTGAAATTTCAAGGCTGACTACATTTTTGCAAATGATTTAGTGTGTGTGTGGAGGTGGAGTGTGGGTATTGTCACCAGAGCATTTCTATTGATTTCATTCTCGAAATGTATCTTTTTCTTTTTAAAACAAATGATTTACTATTATATGGGCAAGTTAGTTAGCCTCCTTGTGTTATATATATATATATATATATATATATATATATATATATATATAGTGTATTATTTAAAAACACTTGTCTTATGGGACTACTATGAGAAATAAATGTGGCGATGAAGGGCAAAACAAAAAATCCCAAAATATTACATAGTACTCTACACATGAATGTGTAGATAGTTGATTTTGATGATTTATACAGTTACCAGCCTGGATTGATTTCAGTGTCACAATTTGAAAACAGGGAGGATGACTTCTACTTGCCACCAAACTTTAAATAGTGAGGATGAGGTGCAAACACAAATGCCTAAAGCAATTGTTTTTTATTGTGAGTGTTGAGGAGAGCACATAGTTACCCATTTGCACACCTGAACAAAGTGGCTGGCTCATAGAAGTCCCCACGAAAGTTAAGGTCCATTCCCTTTCAAGATATGGGCAAAGAGAATCACCTGACAATCCTGGATCGTGGCCTTCTGCTTTGAGAGCCATAATACTCTCTACCTATCCAATCCAGAGACTTTGGAGGTTGAATTGTAAGGAAGGAATTTAGCTGATTCTAGGTTGTATTCTGATGCAGCTCCAGAAACCCAAGTGAAATACTACAAGAGTAATGTATTTATTTGAATGTAAGACTTTGGAACATGTAAAGAAAGAAACATCATTATTCTTGATTTTTAAAAAATGCTTGTCTTTAACTGCTCAAATATTTACAATGCTTTATGCAGTCCTTCCCTTCCCTCTCTGTTTTGCCTCTCTCTGACTTTCTATTTTCTCTATCCTTGTTTTATTTTCCTTGTTGTGTTGTTTTTGTTTGCTCCCTCTTGTTCACTTTCCATTTCACTCTTCCTCAAGAAGGTGGTTCTATTGAGAGTTGGCATATTACCTGCCAGCTATAACAAGGATGTAAGGACTGGCTTTCAAACAAGTTCTGATGAGTCCTTTGGAAAAAGCCCCTTGGCCCTCTCTGTCAGCTATGCCATTGCAGAGTGGATTTTGTTTCAAAGATAGAAGCAGATTCCTTTATTCAGAGTCATGGAAATGGCAGAAGAAGAAAAGACAGAGGAGAACAGGATAAAAAAATTGAGAAAATGAAATTACCTGAGAATTTGATGCACTTCTTTTTAGGCAGTTAGATGATTTATCAGAGCTAGCAAGAAAATAAATTAGGAATGAGAAGCTGAAAGTTTATTTTCCTGTTCAATATGGCTTTTGGATAATTGTGTCAAGACTCACCTATTAAGTTATCCTTGATGATAATTAGAAAATAGAATCATGGTATTTTTAAACAGGGGAACCAGACAATAGAAAACTTCCTCACAATTGAACAACTCTGCCTTCTTCTGTCAAATAATTGTAGATTAATTTATTAAAAATTTCACTAGTAATTACAAAATTACACTTAACTTCAAGCAAATACTTTATCCCAAGCTCAGAACTCTCCTTCTGTGTTTATAATTTCAGTTCATTCCACTTACTATGTTTTCAAAATGTATTTTTAATTTATCTTGTCTCTCTCTTTTTTTTCTTTTCTTTTTTTCTCCTTTTTATTAAAAACAAATGCAATTCTCTTTTCTGTCTACAAACCCAAAGCTTCTTCGGATGTTTTCCTTCAAGGTATAATGTTTTTGGAATGGAAATTCACTGCATGCAACTGCTGAATTTAACTATTAATGCTTACATGGTGTTTTATTTTGTTTTATGAGTAGACATTTAAGCATTCTACTAGAGATAATATGTTGGAGAAAGTTCTATAGACTTCTAGAGTTGGTTCAGCAACTATACACTAATTCACATAGGTTTTAATCTTACACCAAGTTCAAAAGCTATAATTCCTATGAAATGTCATAGGTAAAGAAGGCTGCTTTATCCATCAAAGCCAAAATGAGCTTCCTCTTTTCAGATGAAAATGGGATTGAGTCTTACTAGTTACACCTACCAAGTTTGTACTCTTTTAAAACTAAAATTTAACTCTGTAAATCTTAATTCAAAATGGATTGGTTCATTATTGTTTTTTAAACTTAATGATTTCTGTTTTTCTGAACACTACCTGTAAGTTCTGTAAGAACAATATTCTTTTTGAAAGGCTTTGAGTTAAAATATCCATTCCTTATTTCCAGAGCGATCCCTGGGCTTGTTGGCTGTACTATAATATGTTGCAATGAGATTTCTATTCAAATATAATAGCTGATTCTGAGACGTTAGAATTTCTGTTTACATTATCCTAAAATGAAATCATCCAAATTAACATTAAATATATCATTTAGTTGTGTAGAAATTTACCAGCTGCTCTAGCAGGAAATTTGACAAGTAGTAACCTTCTTTTCTCAGTTTCCGTTCACATGTAGGTAAATGTTGACATTCTTAAGCTTATAGATGGTGAATATTAGAAAAAGTATCATAGTCTTTTAAAACATAAGCCATACCGTTGTGGTATAAAATAAGGAAAATTCTATATTTATATAGATTTTAACATTTTCTATTAACATTTAATACATTTGCTCAGTGTAATGGGTTTTCTATTTGCCTATAACTAAGCATGACACAATATTTTATTTCAGAATTGATGCATTTTTATTTCTCTGTTCCACTCACATGCAGCACCATTAAATGCCTTCATGTAACCAACCTCACATCTAGTAGTTACTAGAATAAGATTCCATGTAATTTGATTTAAATATCTAACTTTGAGTTCTTTTGGTGTTCAATCTCCTTGCTATAGCTATTAGCTTGATGATATTATTTTCAGCTGCACTGCTTAAGCTCAAAATTTGAAATCTGCAAATGTGCTATCTTTCTAAGTTCAGTTTTACCATTGTAGATCATGATGTCATAGCAATTTCCTGAGTACCCATTTTCAGATTCATCATCACATTGGTGACATTGTGGAAAAACAGCCTAGGATCTCTCGAGAACAACTAACTGATCCCTCTCCTTCCCTACCCTCGTCCCAGGCCCCTACCATTGATATCCGCCCAAGATCAGCAACCATTCAAATGAATAATGCTACACACCTTCAAGAGAGAGATGAAGAGTACGGCTATGAGTGTCTGGACGGCAAGGACTGTGCCAGTTTTTTCTGCTGTTTTGAAGATTGTCGAACGGGAGCTTGGAGACATGGGAGGATACATATCCGCATTGCCAAAATGGACTCCTATGCTCGGATCTTCTTCCCCACTGCCTTCTGCCTGTTTAATCTGGTTTATTGGGTCTCCTACCTCTACCTGTGAAGAGGTATGGGTTTTATTGATATGGATCTTATTCACTGAGTCTCATGGAGCGATGTCTGTTCTAAGTCCACTTAAATAATCCTCTATGTGGTTGATAATGATCTGAATTTGTTTCTATGTCCAAACCTGGTAAATTTTATAATGTCATATTGTTTGTGCCCAGCCCTCCTTTGGTTAGTGTACTTTGAACTTCGATGTTTGCTGTGTTTCAAACCTGCAAGGCAAAGTAAAATTAGAGCAAGAAAATTCAAACCAAGTAAGATATTTTTCAGCTACAGCAAATGAAATAGTGAAAGCCCTGACTATTTACAGTAGTGGTATCCTTACTAGATTCGTAATGCATTTAGATAGAAAAGGTCCAAAACTGTACCCTATGTTCACTCCAGGTCAAGTTGTGATAAATTTGATCCCAATAGAATACCTCCCTCATTTAAGAAAAATCATAACTCACTTTAAATATGAAAGCCTAGTCCAGAAATCTATTACACCTTTATCTCAAAATAGGAAAAAAATTTCCTCCACATTCATGTACAATGATGTAAATATTTCAATAACTTAGAATGCTTCAAGTTTAGTGCATGCATCTCTTTAGATCCAAAATAAATGGATTGAAGTTATCATCCTATTGTCTTTTATTTTGTGTCCTTGGGCTATAAAAGAATCCTGAATGTAATTATGAGGATTTGGGTTTGGAAATGGAGGGAGGAATTTTCATTGCCTTCTCCCTCATGCATGAAGATTCGAACAGCTTATTTTTTCCTTGTATGACATATTACAACACTTTAAGTAAAATATAGGCTGAATAATCAACATTTGTCACCTCTAAATATGCCCAATTTCATAACTAGAGTATAAAGTAATTGTATGTGCTTGCCGCTATTTTTTTCTTCCTTTTAGGATGATAGATCATAACAGAACTTATTCTCCATCTCAAGATCTGCTTCTAGTGATTGTGAGTGCCTTGTGGGCAGAATCCTTGTCATTTCCTCTTTGGGTCCGTAGCACCTTGCATAGTGCCTGGCACATAATTGGTGCTCAATAAATATGGTTTGAAGTGAATTGCCCTCACATGCTTCTGGCAAATCTCTGTGCTGACCTGAAACCAGTGATTCATCTTCTCACATAGGTGTTGTCAAGTGATATTTGATTTTGTAAAAATAACCAGTAGGATCCAAAGAGCTTTAGCTATTTATGTTCATCTTCAAAAAATTATTTTAGGCAAAGTCCATACTCATTTTAAAACAATATTTATGTCCTATGTTTGTGTATAGAAATGACTCTACTAGGGCATAATTAGAATTTGTGTATTATTTTTCCAGGTTTGGGGATGAGTCAGTCCTTGCCTATCCACAATTTTGTTTGTGAACTTACAACAGGAAAAAGCAAAATTCATACCTGACTAGTGTTCAGAATGTAGTATTCTGTGTGAAAAAGTATTGAAGATTAGCTTTTAAAAACAGAAAAAAAAAATGAATGACTCACATAGAGGTTGAGCCAATGACTGTGGCCTCATTAGATTATATTGTAATTAAACAAAGCAATTTCTCCAGACTTAAAACACGATGAGTTGAGCTCTATCTTCATGTACTCATCCTGAATCCTTATTTTTCTAAAATAGCACCCTTTGTTAATTATTTTTATGGAAATTATTACTGTGTCATAATTAATCATAGCTAGTATAACTTTACAGATAACCTAAAAAGACTAGAAAAGAGAGAGTGGCTTTGTCAATATAAAACCGTGTAAAGTCATCATCAAGTCATCTGGATGAATCTTGAAACACATTTAGCTGCCAGATTTACAAACCTTTAATATAACAGTGCTCCAGTATATAACCTCAAACAAATGTAAATAGAATGAATTATTTTCTTGTTTTGAATTGTCAATATATTAAATGTTGACTCTTTGGGAGAGTTGTTGGCAAGTTTCAATGGTGAGAAACATGTTATTGTCAACTTGAAATCTGTTCTGTAATGGGGACACTACAAAAAGCTAGCTTTCCAATGTGTGCATAGTATTGGCAATATGAATATATATTATATATAATATAATACTTATTATAAGCTGCTCCCTGTCTATGTATTTGGAAACCTTTTCACAAAGGGAATTGCCTAACATGTGGACTTTTACAATAAAAATGCTGCATTCTAATCCATGGTGACATCTCAGTAGTCTGGTGGGACTGTTTGTCTTAGAGATTGTGACCTCTCTTTCCTGTCTCATTTCCCTAAATCCCCTCTCAGTGAGCTTTATCTGTGAGCCATGTGACTGTGTTTTACATGGTGGTACTCTTCACCTCAAAAAAATTAAGAGAGGCACATGAGTTGTGGAGTGAAGAAGAAAGGCAGACATGTAATAAAGTAAGTAAAAATTCAAGCCTTCTCTACCTCAAGAATTTCGGTGTGGTTAACGTTAATTCCAGTGCCAGACAAAGTTGGGATCCCAGCTTTACTATTTACCAATTGTTAGACAATTGTCAATTCAGCCTTTAGAATCCTCCTTTAAAAATAATTTATGTATTTGTTTATTTGTTTAGAGACGGGGTCTACCTCTGTCACTCAGGCTGAAGTGTAGTGGCACAGTCATAGCTCACTGAAGCCTCAAACTTCTGAGCTAAAGCATTCCTCCTGCCTCAGCCTCCTGAATAGCTGGAACTACAGATACATGCCACCATGCCCAGCTAGAAGTCTCCATTTTAGCAGCTATAAATTAGATATACTAATGCTAACCTATGTAGTGACACTCAACAAATGGTCAAAAGCTCTCTTCCTCACTTCCGACGCCTTCCATGCACTGCTGTCATGCTCCCTTCATCCTATCAAACTAGCTTCCCTAATAGAATCCAGCATTAGGCAAATAAGCCTTTAAGTGACTCTATTTCATTTTTAGGAAATACTTGCATTGCAAGTCTTTTAAACTATATGTTGGAAATTTCTGTCTCATTGGAAAAAAACTTACACATTACATTAGTTATTTTTAAGGCCAAAGAACTGTTATTTGTACCCCCAAAATTTACAAACATACGAAGTTGATTAGCCCTACTCCAGAGACAATGTCAAGTTTTCTTGAAGTCTTTTGAAATTCTCCCAGGAATATAATATGATCTTCACAACACAACTGCCCTAACTATCCTTGGCCCCATTCTCTTGGCCCCTCATGTCTTCCTGCATCTAATTTAAACATCTATTTCTCACCTTCCAAACCTATAAAAATATAGTTTTCACTTAGATGTTGTCTGCTGTCTAACTCAATGCCCTGAACTTTAGCTGGGTGCATATCTTTATATGGCCTTCATTCCTTGTATTAAGTCTCAATATTATTCTGACTAGTAGCAAAAATTTTTGTCTGCAACGAAGGTCAAATTAAGTTAACCAAATGATGTGGTCTTCAGGGATTATGTCAAAAATTGCTATCTCTATGCTTTGTCACTATGAATCTTTGTCAAAAGTGTAGAATATGGAGGAATGATGTAGACGAAGAGCTCGGCTATGTTTTTCAGTGCTCAGTGAACTGCCAAAGGTCACACAGCTAGTTAATGACAGATCAGGGGGTCATCTGAGCATTGCTTTTTCCAATGTGTCTCACAGTATTTCAGAATTTAGAAGTAAAATTCTGGAATACTTTATCTTTCTGTTAATATTTTAGGATCTGCCAAACTGCAGGATGCTTTTTTTCTTTGATCTAAACCTCACTTTGACTCATTTTATTGCAATAAGACAGGAAGCTTAGAATACCTAGTAACAGAGGGAAGTCAATGGGTTTTGTATTTATTTTATTCCTTCTCATGTAAAATGACCAATTGATATTTAACATTACCCATACTGCTTTCAGAATGCTGTTTCAAAGAAACATCTAAACAACTCCAGACCTAGAGTTAGCCTTTGTCCTTTGGGGTATGTGACAGTACACAACCAAAAAGTTTCCATGGCTAGGATCTGCAGGCTCATTCTTTCTACTATTTAAGCAAAGTGGTGGGGAATGACCTAACTATTATGATTCTTTCTAAGGTTACAGATTATAGAGCAATTACAAAATCCAGTTGTAACTTTCTTTTGCCACATTTTGGATAATAAAGAAATAGTTTCCTCTAATTATGGTTTGTTTAACTAATTGGAAAAGCAGAGGCTCTTGATCCAGATTAACTAGGTTCAAATATCGCCCCTGTCAACTTTTGTCTGCCTTAGTTTTCTCACCTGAAAAATGGAGATAATATTGGTGTATATCTCAGACTTTATTATAAGGAGAAACTGAGTTAATACCAAAGAATTACTGGATACTACTAATTTTCCTCAGTAAGGATATGAAGTTTCAGAAAATACACGGTACAAGAACCATATCTACTTTGCTTAAAAATATTGATCATCATTTGTGAGGACTGCCTTTTCTCATAAAAAAAAGTCACTGGACCAGGGATAGAAATTTCAGTTAACATCTGGGGATTTCCAAATATTCCTATCTTGATGATATTCAGTTTCTAACGTAAATGAGGGAATTTGGCCCTTTTTCTCCAGCAGACTTTTATTCGATCACTTCTCTGCTATTTGCTATGGCCTGATGTTATTGATTACCATCTAACATTCTGAGTCTATTAAACTCTGTTTTATCTCCATACAGGTATCTTGGCTGATTTATCTTATTTCCTCCCTGAGACTTCTCTAAAGAAGCACAATATTCCTAGAATGTCTTTCTCTGCTCAACAGATTCAACAGTCTCTAATAAAAGACTCTACCTGGTCTGTAAGGTTTTCCCAGTTCCACTAAAGTTCAATATGCTATTTCCTTTTATCTCTTCCAGTTCTTGATGTGACTTTTGAATGGCCTAATCCTAATGTTTATCTTAGCTAAATACTTACATTCATCCAATCCTCTTTGTAAACAAACATTAAATGTACAATGCTGTGACAAGAATATATTATAAATAATTCACTATCAATTTGCATCTTAAATCAGGTTGTGTATCTTCTATCTCCATGCTCTATAAATTTGCCTCATTGTTTTTTTTTTCTGAGACTTGTATGTTTTTTGGGTGTGGAATTAAGTTCTTCATCAAATAGGTTTTAATTAAGCATCTATACATTCAGTTTAATAAAAAGTTTTCAGTAAATTCATGCCATGGGCCTAATATAGGGCCCTGTGAATGCAGGAAGAGGTAAATTTCAGGTATGCTTTGCCCTGAAATGTCCATAATATGATAGAGGAGTCAGAAAAGAATACAAATAGCTCTAATGGAGCTGCATACAAGTAGTTGTAGATAGAATAAGTCATTATTCTAACTGTGAGTGAAGTCAGAAAAGGGTTTCTCTGTATAAAAAGCATTCCTCTACATGTAAGGAGGTCCCAACACTGCTCAAAATCTCCCTTTCTATAATTATTAATAAAAATCCTATAGACTATTTGAAAACTATGTACATGTACATAACAATATTGTTCTTAATCCTTTAGCAAGAGTTAATCACTAAAATAGTATTTATCTTTTTATTTTTGTTTTCTTCCATATGTATTTACAGCTGAGGGTTTTTTCCCCACATATATTTAAACACACAGATTAGACAGATGAATAGAAGTATAGATATGGACATATATCTACTTTGAAGTCTGATTTTTCTACACTATTATATATGTGTGTGTGAGTATATTTAACATAACATTTTCTGGCTTTCTATTATTACATCACAGGACTGTGTCATAATTTATTTAGTCAATCCTTTATTTCTGAAAATTTGCATTGTTTCGTATTTTTGTTGCTACAAGTAATATTACAAAACTGTTTTTGTTGCTGTAAGTAATATTACAAAAATATTTTTGTCACAGGCATATATATATATATATATATATATATATTCCTCTATTTTCATAGAATATATCCCTAAAACATGAGCTTTGCTGAATTAAAATGTATAAGCATTTAACAATTAGAGTCCTGGCAGAAAACAAGTGGTATACTACAAGGAGTAATTGAAGAAAAATTAATGAAGGGTTACTTACAAAGATTAGGCAAGGTTAAAGTCTACCAATTATAGGATGGTTTAGTACAACAGGTCTAGCAGTTATCCACTGAACTAGTTACCTATATCCGTTGTACAAATTACAGTGAACTCAGTGACTTAGAACAACACAAATTCATTATCATAATTAATTTCAGAAGGTCAAAAATTTCAATGGCTGAAGTCAAGATGTGAGCAAGGCTGCATTCCTTCTGAAGGATCTAGGGGAGAATTAATTTCTTGACTTTTCCATGTTCTAGAGGCCTCTTGAATTCCTTGGCTTGTGGCTCTTGTTCACTTTTTTTTTTTTTTTTTGAGACGGAGTCTCGCCCTGTCGCCCAGGCTGGAGTGCCGTGGCGCAATCTCGGCTCACTGCAAGCTCCGCCTCCCGGGTTCACGCCATTCTCCTGCCTCAGCCTCTCCGAGTAGCTGGGACTACAGGCGCCCGCCACCACGACCGGCTAATTTTTTGTATTTTTTTAGTAGAGACGGAGTTTCACCGTGGCCTCGATCTCCTGACCTCGTGATCCACCCGCCTCGGCCTCCCAAAGTACTGGGATTACAAGCCTGAGCCACCGGGCCCGGCTCTTGTTCACTTTTAAAACAAGCAACTGCATCACTCAGTCCCTTTCCTTCATCTTTCCTCTGGCTCTGACCTCAAGCCTCCTACTTACAAAGACCCTTGAGATTACATTGGACCTACCCAGATAATCCACGATAATCTTGTCTCCAGATCCTTAACCATGCCTGCAAACTCCCTTTTACCACATAAGATATCATATGTACAGTTTGCAGGGATTCGAACAAGGACATTTTTTGGGGACCTATTATTTTGCCTACCATGCTACCCTAGTCATTAAAGCACAAAAGGAAGGGACAGTGACAGGACCTAGAAAGAGCTGTAAAACAGGAGCTGTGACTTTAAACTAATACAGCCACTGCCCAACAGTGGCCAGTGAAGGAGGGAGAGTAGGAATAAGTAATCAGAATTCTCTCTTCTCCTACCTAAAGTATATCTAATTGATCAAAGCAAATGGAAATTAGTGGACAGGGAAATGCAGATAGGGTGGGCCAGAGGTCAGCCTCATGGGACATACCATGTAGTGAAGAATTTTGAAGAATGGATCCAGAGAAATGACTGGAAATGATCCAGAAAACCGCTCCAAAAATTAGCATAAGTGTTACAAAAGAAAGCTTCTTTACTTGTACCCTACTTATCATAACTTTCTGAAATAAAGAAGAAATTTAGGGTTTTCAAATAGATTTCTATGCCATGGAAAAAGTACTCTTTAAAAGTTATCACACTGGAATATTACAGATCCATATATTTTATATTGGGTAATCTGTTCAACCTGAACAACTTTTCAACAGGCTTTAAAACGATAAAGCAAATGTCTTTATATGACTACTTTCTGGGAGTTAATGTGGGTTAATAGACATGTCCTTCTGGTGAGTCCTGTGGCAAGGGTGCCAATTTAGTCAGTGATTTGCAGGCCACAGCACCCTTGAGCTATTTTCACAAAGGGTGGACCTTCTGAGCCAATATTTCTCATCTGTTATTGCAGAACTTAAAAAGGGACAGGGCTTCTGAGTCACTGAGAGCCCAAGGGTACAATTCTATACTGGGTTCAAGGCTGAAAATAGCAAAACCACAGATCTATTTCTGTAAACACAATGACTATAAGGACAATTAAAACTTAATTTGGACAACTTAAACTAAAGTGACTAAAGCAAACCATTTGGGAAACAGACTAGCTTAGTACTGACACTCTGAACATAGCCTCTTATAGTGTACAAGACTATGACTTTCTCATTGACAGCCTTCCCATCCTCTTAAAGTCATGGGGGAAACTGAGTCCTTATTAGGGCTAGATTGTGAACCCTGTTGAACCTTTTTGTTGAACAAAAAAGAAGGACAATTTTACATGGCACTTAAATTTAGCTATTCTTTTCTAAACCTCCATTGATTCTGTATCTCCCCTTTCATTCTTTCAATCTCTTTTTTTTTCTTCAAAAAGACTTGATGTCATTGTGAGGCAATGAAGACGTGATTCAATTCAGTAAGTACGTTGAGTGCCTACTATATGCCAAGAACTGCCCTATGCATTGGAGATATCTCAGTAAAAATTATTAGCTCAGGCCCTATCCTTACAGAATTTACAACATAATGCAAAAAGAGGTGAAAAATGTGAAATTCAGTGGGTGGTTAGTATTACTAATGCAGAGGTAAACATCTGATCACAAAAGCCTCACGCCTCCCCAAATTCTATATATATAAATGTATGAGGTAGGCTTAAGCTGATATTCTTCAATTAACATTAATAGATTTATTTCTTAGATATAGAAAATAAACCTATAAAGCAGTGGATCATGGGGTTTCCTTAGGATAATACTTTTTTCATTTTTAAAAATTGCTAGTATCTGCTAGAGGATTGAATCAGGTTTGTTTTTCATTATAAATGTCTTTTCAGGTATGTATATGAAATTACACAGGCAACATGTATTTCTTTTGAAAACACATTGGTTTTCAGGCATAGTGATCTTTTACCAAGGGACTAAACGATAGAGAATCTTAAAGTGCTGTCAATGGTGTTTTATATTAAATAGTTGACTTTCCTAGTTTGGCATTGTGGAATTAGTACCAATTATTAAAGTAATAAATTTGTGCTGCTACCATGAAAGTTGGGGCTTTCAAACTTGTATTGATCTATGATAAGCAATAATTGTACATTTTAAGCTAATATACATGCACCATGCATATCCATGCATTTGCAATATATATACTTGATGCAACATTTCTTGTAAAGCTATAGCTTCTCAAAGTGATGGCCAAAGTTTACACTTCAAATTTTTATTGCTTAACACAGTGCCTGACCCATAAGAGCCACTTGAGAGATGAAGTTTTTAAAATACAGTCTGTCAAACGGATGCTACTGGACTATTATTTGTGAAGTTTTTACTTAAAATACACATTCTATTTTTTTAATTTTTAGGAGGAATATATATATAAATATATATACTTATATATGTGTGTATATATGTGTGTGTGTGTATAATCACAGCATTCTAAAGCATCCTTTCACAAATCTTTCCCCAGAAGAGTACCATTAACTTGATGAACATAATCAAAAGTAATCCTCAGATGTTAATGTGAGAGTATCATCAAAGACAGTATATACTGAAAATCCCCATGAAATTTAAGACAACTTACTGAGATTTGTTATTTAGCAATTAACTGTCAATGGCAACCAAGCGACTCAATTAGTTTTGGGGAGAAACAAGAAACACATTTCCTTAAATGAGATTTTGCTAGGTAAATTCTAACAAGAGTCAAGACTAAAATTACTTTCTTTCTTGATAAATAATATGGTTTGGATGTTTGTTCTCTACAAATCTCATGTGGAAATGTGAACCCCACTGTTGGAGACGGGGCCGGGTGGGAGATTATTGGATCATAAGGCAAATGTCTCATGAATGCTTTAGCACCATCCTCCAAATGATAAGTGAGTTCTTGCTGAGCTACTTTGCGAAATATCTGGTTGTTGTAAAGATTCTTGGACTTCCTCCTTCTGTACTTGCTCCCTTTCTCACCATGTGGCATGCTGCTCCTGCTTCACCTTCTTCTATGAGTAAAAGCTCCCTGAGGCCTCGCCAGAAGTCAAGCAGACATCAGCACCATGCTTCCCGTATAGCCTGCAGAACCATGAGCCAATTAAACTTTTTTCTTCATGTATTACCCAGCCTCAGATATTCCTTTATAGCAACACAAAATGGACTAATACAACAAGTTAGCAATTATTTATAATTGTCTTAACTTCTTTAAGCCCTCACTGAACCCAATTTGGAGAGTTTATTGTAATTTTTTGCATAATGTCTTAATGCTTAATCCAAGGTAGAAAAATAAAAGGATGATAATTTTCTGGTTATTCTGTTTAATGTCTACATTCTTCAAAAACTTATTTTCATGGTTTTATATACATTATATAAAATGTAAGAAATAGGTCACCTTTACGTGTTTAGAGTGGGTAAGACTAAGAGCAAGACCCAGGCCAACAGCAAGATGAGATAATGAGGAATAAATAACACAGTGGAGAAAGGATATAGGAATTTACACTTCTCTGACCATTAATTAATTACTATTAGAAATAATTTAACTAGAATTCCAAATGTAATAATTTCTTCATATTGGGATGTGATATTCTTATTTGCAAAAGTTACATTAGTCTTCATATTATCACTAGTAACACTTTGAGCACTTATATTTATATCTGTATATTGAGTAGAAAATACTATTTATAATTTTCCAAATGTTCTGTTGTTTATGACTAAGTTTAATCACAGCATGCTGCTCATCACTGGTACTCAATAAATGTCTGCTTTAATTACAATAATGGCAAAATTCTATGCTAAGAAAGATGTAGCGGGGGGACCAAGATGACTGATTAGAAGCAGCTACAGTGCATGGCACTCATGGAGGGGAATGAAAGGGCCAAGAAAATACAGCACCTTCAACTGAAATATCCAGGTGCTCTTATTGGGACTGATAGGGTATACAACTCGACCCATGGAGAATGATGAAAAGCAGGGCAGGATAATGGCCTACCTGGGAGCAACATGGAGTCAAGTGAACCCCTATCTCCTGCCAAGAGAAGTGGTGGGTGAATGTGCAACCCTGGAAAACCACACTTCTCTCATGGATCTTTGCAACCCTCAGATCAGGAGATCACCTCATGTGCCATTCCACCAGGGCCTTGGGTCTGACACACAAAGCTGGAAGGAGTCTCAGCAGAGCAGCTGCTCAGGCATGCACATACTCTGGCCCTAGGGTTCCAACAAAGGTGACTGCAACTCAGGCAAGGCAGGAGGTGTGTGAAGTGGAGTCATTTGTGTGGGGTAATACTCGAGGTTCCTTCCCTCACACCAAGGAAATGAAGGATGTGGAAAAACACAAAGAGTGAGTATAAGAGCAGAAGTTTCATAGGTGAAAGAAAGAGAAAAGCTCTTGCTCCTGCAGAGAGAGAGGAGTTTTCGAGTGGGTCTTCTGGTTCTGTGGTGAAACGCACAGGGTTTTATAGTTGAGCTTGAGGATGCAGTGTCTGATTTACATAGGACACAAGAAATTGGTCAGACCAGGTATACCATTTGTATCGCACATGAAGAGGCTCTGCATCTCACCCCAATCTTTTATTATGCAGAGGTGGTCTCTACCTCGCTGGTGCCATGTTGCCTGCTTTTTTACTGCACACATAGCAACAAAGAAAAGGGAAGAGAAAACCTCAATATTGAATATACCTGGCTTCCAGGTATCCCTTTTCTATTGGCACAGCTGCTAGTATTTACCTATGCAAGATTTTGGCTTGCTTATCCATGCTTGCAGCCTGATTTTTCAGGCGGCTTCTTGTCAGAAAAGAAATGATTTGGGGGCTGCTTTTTATTAAAAAGAAACCTTGCTGAGGACTCTTTTACCCTTGCTATCTGCCTAAATCATTTCTAGGTCTTGTGTCATCTGTACGTACTCCTAGGAAGGGGACTGAATCCAGGGCCTGGGCAGGATTGATCTGCAGGCCCCATTTCCATGGCACCCCACAAGATAAGACCCATTATCCTGAAATTCCAGCCAGCCACTGGCAACAGGGTAGAACCTGCCTGAGACCTGAGATGGGACACAGCCCCCAAGGGGAGGGATGGGCCACTGTCTTTGCTGTTTGCACGACTCAGCCATTCCGGTCTGCAAGCTTTGGAGAGTCCAAAAGATCCTGACAAGGAAGGAACTCCCCAGTATAGCACAGCCTCTTTACCAAAACGTCGACAGACTGCTCCTTTAAGCAGGACCCTGATCCATTCCTCACTGTGATGCACCTCCGAGACAGGGCCTCCAGCCAACCCTGCCTGCCTGTATTCTACAGACAGAGCTTTGAACTCTCCCTGGGATGGAGAGCCAGGGGAGGGGCAGGCCACCAGCTTTGTTGTTTGGATGACTCAATTGTTCCAGTCTCTGGCTTTGGTGAGTCCGAACAGTTTAGACAAGGAAGGGACCCCCCCACCACCACCTCTACACAGCACAGCTGCTTTACCAAAACATAGCTAGACTGCTACTTTAAGTGGGATCCCAATTCATCCCTCCTCTGGGTGGGACCTCCCTGCTGGGGCCTCCAGCCACCCCCCTGCCCTTGTATTCTATGGACAGAGCTCTGATCTCTTCTTGGGATAGAGTACCCTGGGGAAGGGGCAGGCTGTGACTTTGCTGTTTGGACAACTCCACCATTCCAGCCTGCAGGCTTTGGAGAGTACAAGCTGACTTTATCACAGGCAGTTCCCCAGCGTGGCATGGCTGTTTTGTCGAGGCATGGCCAGACTACTTTTTTAAACAAGACCCTGATCCATTCCTCCTCACTGGGCAGGTCCTCCTAGCTGGGGCCTCTGGAAACCCCTGTGTGTGTTCTATGGCAAACAGAGTTCTAATTTCTCTCTGGGACAGAGGGCCTAAAGTGGGCCACCACCTTTGCTGTTTGGGCATTTCAGCCAGTCCAGCCTTTGGGCCTTGGAGAGCCAAGACTGATCAGGGGCTGAAGAGATTCACTACACAGCACAGCTGCTCTACCAAAATGTAGCCAGACTACTTCTTTAAGCAGGTCCCTGATCCTGTTCCTCCTGACTGGGGAGACCTCCAAACTGGGGTCTCCAGCCACCTCCTATAGGTGTGTTCAAGCCAACAACAGGTCAGTCCCTTCCTGGTGTGAAGTTCCAAGATAGACTGCTAACTAGGCTGTTAAAGAAGAGAGAAGATTCAAATAAACATAATCAGAAATGATAAAGGCAATATTACTACTGACCTCACAGAAAGAAACAATCATCAAAGAATATTATAAACACCTCTATGCACATAAACTAGAAAAAAATCTAGAATAAATGGACAAATTCCTAGACACAAACACCCTACTAAGACTGAACCAGAAAAATATTGAATCCCTGAATAGACCAACAACAAGTTTGGAATTTGAAGCAGGAATAAATAGCCTTCAAACTTGAAAAAAAAAAAAAAAAAGCACAGGACCAGATAAATTCACTGGTGAATTCTACCAGAGTTACAAAGAAGAGCTGGTACTATTCCTACTGAAACTATTCCAAACAATGGAAAAGGAGGGACTCCTCCCTAATTCATTCTGTGAGGGAAGCATCATCCTGACACCAAAACCTGGCAGAGATACAACAATAAAAGAAATCTTCAGGTCAACATTCTTGACGAACATCAATGCAAAAACCCTCAACAAAATATTGGCAAATCAAATCCAGCAAAACATCAAAAAGCTCATCCACCACAATCAAGTAGGCATCATCCCCAGAATGAAAGGTTTGTTCAACATATACAAATCAATAAACGTGATTTCTTCATTACATAAAGAAAACAAATGACAAAAAGCACATTATTATCTCAATAGATTCAAAAAAAGGCCTTTGATAAAATTCAACATCACTTTATGTTAAAAGCTCTCAATAAACTAGACATTGAAGGAACATAACTCAAACTAAGAACCATATATGACAAACCCACAGCCAAGATCATACTGAATGGGCAAAAGCTGGAAGCATTTCCCCTAAAAACCAGCACAAGACAAGGATGCCTTTTCTCATCACTCTTATTCAGTATAGTATTGGAAGTTCTGGCAAAGGCAATCAGGCAAGATAAAAAAATAAAGCGTCTTCAAATAGGAAGAGAGGAAGTCAAACTATCTTTGTTTGAAGATGACATAATCCTGTATCTAGAAAACCCTATTAACTCAACCTAAAAGCTTCTTAAGCTGATAAGCAACTCCAACAAAGTCTCAGAATACAAAATCAACATGCAAAAATCACTAGCATATCCACCAAAAGGCAAGCCAAGAACCAAATCAGGAATGAACTCCCATTTACAGTTGCCACAAAAAGTATAAAACACCTAGGAAGACAGCTAAGGAGGGAAGTTAAAGACCTCTTCAAGAACTACAAACCATGGCTCAAAGAAATTTAGAGATGACACAAGCAAATGGAAAAGCATTCCATGCTCACAGATAGGAAGAATCAATATCATGAAAAATGGCCATAATACCCAAATCAACTTAAAGATTCAATGCTATTCCCATTAAACTATCATTGACATTCTTCACAGAATTAGAAAAAAGTTAAAATTCATATGGAATCAAAAAAGAACCCAAATAGCCAATACAATCCTAAGCAAAAAGAACAAAGCTAGAGACATCATGCTACCTGACTTTAAACTGTACTATAGGGCTACAGTAACCCAATCACCACTGTACTGGTACAAGAATCAACAAAGAGCCAACTAGCCAAGGCAATCTTAAGCAAAAAGAATAAAGCTGGAGGCATCATGCTACCTGACTTCAAACTGTACTACAGGGCTGTAGTAACCAAAACACCACTGTACTGGTACTAAAACAGAAAAAAAGACCAATGGAACAGAATAAAGAGCCCAGAAATAAAGCTGCACAACTACAACCATCTGATTTTCAATAAAGGTAACAAAAACAAGCAATTGGGAAAGTATTTCCTATTTAATAAATTGTTCTGGGAGAACCAGCTAGCCATATGCCAAAAATTAAAACTGGACCCCTTCTTTACATGATATACAAAAATCAACTCAAGATGGATTAAAGACATAAATGTAAAACCCCAAACTATAAAAACCATAGAAGAAAACTTACTCAATACCATTAAGGACATAGGCATGGGCAAAGATTTCATGATGAAGATGCCAAAAGCAATTGCAACAAAAGCAAAAACTGACAAATGAGATCTAATTAAACTAAAGAGCTTTTGCACAGCAAAAGAAACTATCAACAGAGTACATAGACAACATACAGAATGGAAGAAAATTTTTGCAAACTATGCACCTGACAAAGGTCTAATATGCAGCATCTATAAGGAACTTAAACAAATTTACAAGAAAAAAAAACCTCATTAAAAAGTGAGTAAAGTACATGAACAGTCACTTCTCGAAAGAAGACACACATGAGGTCAACAAACATGTAAAAAAGCTCAACATCAGTGATCATTAGAGAAACGCAAAACCACAATTAGATACCATCTCACACCAGTCAGAATGGCTATTATTAAAAAGTGAAAAAATAACAGATGCTGGTGAGGTTGTGCAGAAGAAGGAACACTTTTACACTGTTGGTTTAAGTGTAAATTAGTTCAACCATTACGTGAGACAGTGTGGTGATTCCTCAAAGACTTAGAGGCAAACTTATCATGTGACCGAGCAATCTCATTACTGGATATATACCCAAAGGAATAGAAATTATTCTATGACAAAAATGCACATGTTCACAAGTATGTTCATTGCAGCACTTTTCACAATAGCCAAAACATGGAGTCAACCTAAATGCCCATCAATGATGGGCTGGATAAAGAAAATGTGGTATATACACACCATGGAATACTACGTAGCCATGAAAAGGAATGAGATCATGTTCTTTGCAGGGGCATGGATGGAGCTGGAGGCCATTATCCTTACTTAGCAAACTGCTCAGAAACAGAAAACCAAACACCGTATGTTCTTGCTCATAAGTGAGAGCTGAACAATGAGAACACATGGACTCAGGGAAGGGAACAACACACACTGAGGCCTATCAAAGGGTGGGGTTGGGATGAGGGAGAGGATGAAGAAGAACAGCTAGTGGATTCTGGGCTTAATACCTGTGTGTTGGGATGATCTGTGCAGCAAACAACCATAGCACACGTTTACCTATGTAACAAACCTGCACATCCCGCACACGTACTCCTAAACTTAAAAGTTGAAAATAAAAAAGAAAATATGTTTCTGTATATGTTTATACACATTTTTCCAATAAATTTTATTTTGTGGACATTGATGTTTTAGATATTTGCCATATTTCAAGACTATTCAATTTTTCTCCTAACACATGTTTTTCTTTCAAAGCTATGTTGTTATATAACTTATAAAAACTTAAAACATGTAAGAAGTACTTGAAGGAGAAAAGAGTTCTTACTCAAGACATACCAAAAAAAATGCTAACCATAATGTTAACAAGTGATAAATTGGATTATTTATTTTCTTCAAAAGACACATTAAAGAAAGCAACACACAGAGGATCTAGGAGCTATTTTTGATACATATGTAGGAAAAGGTCTCACTAAAATTGTATGATGAACTTCTACAAATCAATAATAATAAGAAAACCCAATAAAAAATTGGCAAATATTAAGTGAGTTCTTTACATATAAGATACCAACTAATCTATTTAACTATCATGAATGCATATTAAAACTGCAATGCCAAATCAATGTACAACTACTGAAACTAGTTTGAAAAAGAAAAAATTCTGCCAGGTGCGGTGACTCACGCCTGTAATCCCAGCACTTTGGGAGGCCGAGATGGGTGGATCACGAGGTCAGGAGATCGAGATCATCCTGGCTAACATGGTGAAACCCCGTCTCTACTAAAAATACAAAAAAAAAAAATTAGCCGGGTGTGGTGGCAGGCACCCATAGTCCCAGCTACTCGGGAGGCTGAGGCAGGAGAATGCCGTGAACCCGGGAGGTGGAGCTTGCGGTGAGCTGAGATCGCACCACTGCACTCCAGCCTGGGCGACTGAGCTAGACTCCGTCTCAAAAAAAAAAAAAAGAAAAAAGAAAATATTTCAAGTGTTGCAAACATGTGAAGTGATATAAACCCTCAGACTCTACTTGTGGAAATGTAAATTGCACAATATTTTTGAAGAGTGTTGGAAAAATTGACCAAACTATTCATATCCAATGACCTAGAAATTCCCCTAATGAAAGCATAAACATATTCACCAAAAATATTGTTACAAAAATATTCATCAGAGCACAATTTTTACCAGCTTGTACATTTAAGACATAGAATACTATTATTTTAATAACTCAAATAGCAAAAACACTAAAATGCCTATCAAATACAGAATGGATAAAAAAGCTGTGGCATATTCTCATAATAACATTCTGTACTATAGAGTGTACAGCAAGCAGCTAAAATATTTGTGAATCTCACATCTGTAATGTAGAGGAAACTGAACGTCATATTTGCACTACACTAAATATTTGTGTGCCCCCAAAATTCATAAGTCAAAACCTTAATCCCAATGTGATAATATTAGGAGATGGGGCCTTTGGGAAGTAAGTAATGAGGGTGAAGCTTTCATGAACGGGATTAGTGCTGTTATAAGGCTAGAAAGCCACGTAGTTCTCCTTCTTTCACATAGGATACAATGAGAAATTGGCAATCTGCAATCCAGAGAGGGTGCTCATCAGAACCTGACTATCCTAGTGCTGAGATCTCAGAATTCCATCCTTCAGAACTATGAGAAATGTATTCCTATCATTATCACCCAGTCTATATTTTGTTATAACAACCTGATCTAAGACACTAAGATTCCATTCATATAAAACTGAGAAAGAGCCAGGCGTGGTGGCTCATGCCTGTAATCTCAGCGCTTTGGGAGGCCGAAGTAGGAGGAGCACTTGAGGCAAGGCGTTTAAGACCGCCTGGGCAAAATTGTGAGACCCTGTCTCTACTTAAAAAAAAAAATGGCAAAGTCTTGGAGGTGTGTGCGCATAGTCCCAGCTACTCAGGAGGCAAAGGGAAGAGAACCATTTGAGCCCAGGAAGCTCCAGTGAGCTATGATCATGCCACTGCTCCAGATCAGGTTACGGAGAAAGACCTGTAGATGTGAGGAGAATTCTTCTGTGTGTGTGTGTTGTGGAGGAGAGCAGGGAGGGAAGGGCTGAACATGAGAAGGACTTTGGATACTGATAACACCATTAAACTCTTTCTTGATCTGGGTTCTGCATAGGTGGATAGGTTGCATCTATTTTGTGAAAAATGTATGATAAGTACCCTTTTCAATACATATACATATTTCAATAGAAACTTCAAAAATACATAAAGGTGGCTGGGCACGGTGGCTCACTCTTGTAATCCCAGCATTTTGGGAGGGTGAGGAGGGCGGATCCCCTGACCTCAGGAGTTTGAGACCAGCCTAGCCAACATGGTGAAATCCCATCTCTAGTAAAAAAAAAAAAAAAAAAAAAAAATACAAAAATTAGCCAGGTGTGGTGGCGGACACCTGTAATCCCAGCTACTCAGGAGGCTGAGGCAGGAGAATCATTTGAACCTGGGAGGCAGGGGTTGCAGTGAGCTGAGATCACACCACTGCACTGCAGCCTGGGCAACAGAGCAAGATTCTGTCTGGAAAAAAAATGCATAAAGGTGTATGTTTGCATATATACATATTATATATTTCTTTATATCTATCAACAAACAATATACATCTGTAATAAATTAAAGTACATAACTTGGTTGTGAAGCCATGAGGCGTAATATAAGGGATCCTCAAGAAAATCAGATTAGTTTTATTTTAAATACTGGTTTTTCAACAAAAAGCATTGCGACCTCAGGAAAAAGTATAGCATATCCAGAGTTTTCTCATGAGGGGCTTGAACTATATTAACTCCAAGTTTAACTTTTGTACCTTATATTCCATAAGCTATATGTGAAATTTCATATTGCTCTCCCAGGTATTAATACTGCCTTTGAAAGAGAGTAAAGATAATGAACGCAATTTCTAGAGTATCAGTAGATCATTGTTATGTTCATTTAGATTTATACTCGTTCACTTTACAAAATGCCTAAGTTGACCACAGGTTTTAACTATGTAACTAGAAGTCAAATAAATTGCATTATTATTTCCATAGTTGGAAAATATTCTGCAAGTTGTATGAACAGAATAATTCAAATGTTGTGAAAATTATGCCTATATGTATATCCATGGAGAATCATTAACTCTTACCAAACGAGAAAATCTTTCATGCTATTTACACTTATCTGTGTAATATTCACTGGCCAATCAAGAATTAGGCACATAAAAACTGGTTATATTTGTGACAGATGACCAGAAATCGCTGTTTTATGAATTGTAAGCCTGTCTTTCCTGACCAGAGTTGAAAGAGGCCGGGCAAGGATCAGACTACACCAGTCGCGGTCAAGAGATCTTTATTGGAGGTATTGAGCAGAGAAGGAAGAGAAGAGAGGAGAAGAGAAGAGAAGAGAAGAAGAGAAGAGAAGAGAAGAGAAGAGAAGAGAAGAGAAGAGAAGAGAAGAGAAGAGAAGAGAAGAGAAGAGAAGAGAAGAGAGAGAGCTGCTGGTGTGCTGGGTTTTATATCCCTTGGGCCTCTGTGGGGCGGGCCCAAAGGAAGGCGGAAGATGCTTCTTTCTGATTGGCCCTCCTTTGGCGGGTTCAGACAGTGCCCGGTCAAGGATTAGAGAAGAACCCGGAACCGGCGCCATTAAGGTACCCCTGTTACCTAACAAGAGTAACATAGCTTGCTAAACTGTGCCTAGATCTTAGCTATTTTGAAGGTTAACTCCCAAAGACAGTTCTGCAAGGAAAACATCAAGCCTTTACCATCCATCTGAGAATGAACCACAACAAATCGCTCATGTTCAAAACAAATCATATTTGCAACTTCTCTGGGAACCTAACTGTGGGTCCCTGAAGTAAATTTTGAGTACACCACATAGCATATTTTCAATCAGAAAATCAAATTTTGTGGATAGATTAGATAGAGAGATGACAGATAGCCAGCCAGACAGAAAAAAATTACTAATAATATTTATGCTGTTTGGAACATTAGAGACCATTAGTGATTTTTATTTTTAAAAATACCCCTCTGAGTTTTCTAAAACCTTTAGTTGTGCAGACAAATTAATTTTATAAGCAGAAAATGAATATATTCTTAAATTATAAAATGGCTACGACAAAAATCTGGATTTTTTAAAATATATGTGGTCATTGTGGGAAAGATTGTTCTCAGTAAATCAAAAATTATACAAAAAACAAACCTGTACGTTGTGCACATGTACCCTAGAACTTAAAGTATAATAAAAATATATATATAAAATAAAAAAAAATTATACAAAAAAAGTCACTACCAGCAAAGTAGACCGCAGTGCTACATATACAATTCAACAAAAAAAAAAAAAGTTTTTTTAAAATGTCAAATGTTCTAAAAACCAGAAGTTGAGTGCATTTACTTTCCGTTGTTGTTTAAACACATTCCCTTTGTCCTTTCCTCCAAACCCTTCCTGTTTCAGATGGCATTTCAGGGAGCTATTTGAAGGCTCAGCCCCTCCCACACCCACGCCTCCGCTTTTAGTTCCTATTTTTTTTTTTTTTTTTTTTTTTTTTTTTTTTTTCTGAAAAATACAGAAAGTGCTCATGAGAAGCAAGAGAGAAATAGCTCTAGAGACTGGAGGTGTCTCTACATTTCCATTATCGGAGGAGGTCAGGTGGCATTGGTCAATATGTTCCAGCATCCCACAGTGATATTTTAAATGTTGCAGAAGTGCCAGGGCTCCAAAACTGGGTCATGGTGGCCCTCCTCCAATTAGTCACAGCTATTCTGCTGTGAGGCTGACGAAAGAAAGTTGCAACATTCCTGTCTCCTAGTGTGGATTGATTAAGAATGATTAAATAGTGTGCTTGCTGTCCACAGCACCCATGCATGAGATAATAGAGGACACTGTGGAAAGGGGGTATATATACCTGTACATATGATTAAAAACATATATATAACATATAATATATATATAAAAGAATCTCTCACATTTTATAAAAACCCTGAAGATTATCTACGTCACTCAGTGAGGCTGTTATTCTACTATTCATTTATTCATTCAAAAATAGCTAGGACATACTAAGTGATAAAAATGATGCTTTTCGGTAGAATAGAACAAGAACAAGTCAGAAACCTCTTCCTTTTAAAAACAACTTATCTAATGAATGGTTTAGAACATCTGTTATAAAGCAGACATTATGATGTATGAAGACTAGAACAGGAAAGAAGCCTGTGTAATAGCCAATGCTGTTGAGGCCCATATCTACCATCTGTATCTGATGTACAAGAGCCCAATCTTCAAGTGTCAGCTCTTGCACTTTTTTTTTTGCGTGGAGGCTTTTGGGTCATTGGAGTTTATCTTGTCTACATAACAGTCTAAAAGTGTCAGAGAATTCATAACAATCCCCCATTCCTCCAATCACCTGTCTTCCTTTTAGCTGCCTTCAACCATAACTGATGGAAGTTGGTACTAGGGTGATTACTCTGGTTTGTCTGGGACTGAGGGGTTATCCAGGATCTAGCACTTTCAGTGATAAAACTGTAACTTGTAGTGCAATCAGGCTAGTTGCTCTTATTAGTTAGTGTGTGAATACGGTAACGCTTTCTTAGGCTGGAGTAACTCTGAGGCACATATTTTACACTCTCCTGGAGAACCTAAGCCCCACTCACCCAGAGTGGTAATGTCCTTGATGATCCGTTTATTGATTACTTTCCCTTCCCTGTCTCTCTTCCTTACTCTGTCATCAGTAAGGAAGATCACCTTCAAAATTATTGCACTTGAATCTTTCTTTCAGACCCTGCTTCTAGGGAAAATTAAGCTAACAGAAAGTCATGGTGCCTACTCTTGAAGGGACATAAAATTCAGTGACAGTTGTGCAAAAAAAAAAAAAAGTGGGTAATTAAGATGCAAAAGAAAAGATGCAGTGTGATAAATTCTATGATCAGGGTAATGATTATATCCTCTGGGAGATCATAGGGAGACCTTGGGGAGGGAGAGAAGGCTTACAAGAGGAAGTTAACATCTAAGCTGAATCATGAAGGATGATGTGCAGTTAGCCTACTGAATGAGAGAGAAGGTCACATTGTTAGGCAGTAGAAAAGAACCTTTTTGTAAATCTTAAAGGTGAAATAAAGTGCAGCCTGCTTGGAGATCTACAAATAGTGTCCAATGGTTGGAACTTAGAATGAAATGAGTAGTTTGGATAGAAGAAGCCACAGATTTAGACAAATGCTGGGTCATGAATGACCGACCTTGCATGCCTTACTAAGGAGTTTGGATCTTATCCTGAAGGCAGTGGAATGACATTGACAGGCTTTAAGTAAGCAAGAAAGGGACATGACCAGATTTAACTTGAGAAAATCACTCAGGCTGCATTGTGAAAAATGGTTTGGAAGGGTCATGAACTGGAACAGGGACACCAGTTAGGAAGTTGCTGCAGTGCTTATGGGGCGGGTTAATGTGTTTTGAACAGTAGGGATAGAGAGATAGGGCTATATATTTCAGGTATTAAGAAAGGATAAGCTACTAAACTTATTTTTTTAATTTTTATTTTTTGGCAGCTATTGTGAAGAGGGTTGAGTTCCTGATTTGATTCTCAGCTTGGTCATTGTTGATGTGTAGCAGAGCTACTGATTTATGTACATATTTTTATATTTTTAAAAGTAGGACCTAATTTAATTTATTCCATATGTACAATTATTTAATCCAGCAAAAATTATTTATTAATCATTTTCCCTTTAAAGTGTATGCACCCTCCCTCATTTAATGATTTTGCATACATCTAAAAGTATCTTCCCAAAATTTCTGTTCTAATTCATTGATTTATTGGTCTACTTCAGTATAGTACAATGTCTACATAAGTTCTTGAAGGAAAGGTAAAAAAAAATGCATTGCTACAATTTTGTTAATAATGTAAAGTTGGGAACAGACATTAAGAAGGGATTGATTATTATAAGTATGGCTCATCTATGCAATGAGCTGTATCCAACAGCTAAAGTAATGGTGTTCATTTAAGCATGGAGATAGGCTTAAATATACACACACTCAAACACATATATTTAAAGTATGGCTTTAATATTTATATATAAAGTATAAGCTTAAATACAATCTATATGCTAAAATATATATACACATACACATTTAAAATAAATATTTAAATATATATTAAAGTAATTATGTGAATGTAAACATATATATGTATGTGTGTGTATTTATATATATATATATATCAAATTTACTGATTTGTCATTCTATATCTTTCCATTAAACCTGATGTATTTCCTGCATGTTCTCACCCATAGGTGGGAATTGAACAATGAGAACACTTGGACCCAGGGTGGGGAACATCACACACCGGGGCCTGTTGTGGGGTGGGGAGAGTGGGAAGGGATAGCATTAGGAGATATACCTAATGTAAATGATGAGTTAATGGGTGCAGCACACTAACATGGCACATGTATACATATGTAACAAACCTGCACGTTGTGCACATGTACCCTAGAATTTAAAGTATAATAAAGAAAAAAACCTGGTGTATTTCCATTCTCCAATATAATAGATTTTTTTTTGGTAAAAAACCATCCAAGAGTTGGTAGCTATAATTTCCATTTTGTAAATAAGCAAAGCAAGAATTAGATGAGAAAGATAAGATGCCTGAGATCACGCAGGGACTAACACAATTTACATATAGATTTCCAAGCAGCCAATAAAATAACTCATTGTGTGACATGGCTTTAAGCAGGAAGCTTAATTCCTATATACAATAACATTTGTCTCTTATTCTTGGGTCATTGTTAAAACCTTAACTTTAATAAACATATGTGTGCATGTGTCTTTATAGCAGCATGATTTATAGTCCTTTGGGTATATACACCATGGAATACTATGCAGCCATAAAAAATGATGAGTTCATGTCCTTTGTAGAGACAAGGATGAAACTGGAAACCATCATTCTCAGTAAACTATCGCAAGGACAGAAAACTAAACACTGCATGTTCTCACTCATAGGTGGGAATTGAACAGTGAGAACACATGGACACAGGAAGGGGAACATCACACTCCGGGGACTGTTGTGGGGTGGGGGGAGAGAGGAGGGACAGCATTAGGAGATATACCTAATGCTGAATGACGAGTTAATGGGTACAGTGTACCAACATGGCACATGGATATATATATAACAAACCTGCACATTGTGCACATGTACCCTAAAACTTAAAGTATAATAATAATAATAATAATAATAATAAAGAAAAAAGAAAACCTTAACCGCTAGATTAAAATGGTGGATTTTTTTACACTCCCCTCTTGCTGCTTGGATGGTGCTTAATCTTTATTTCTAGCACCTGTGGATTTCCTTTCTTTTGTAAGCCTAAGTTTGTCCACAGGATGATTTTAATTTGTGTTATTCAGAATTTCAAGATGTTTGTAGCCGGAACTGTGCCAGAATCAGAAGTTAAATGAGCTTGTACAATTGATGAATGGCATGTTCTCATGTACAAGATACATGAAAATGTAGGCTCATTTTCAGTTTAAATAAGCATTTAAATACAATGTAGCCTTTTACTGTATTTTTTTTCAAACTGGTGCTATTAACACAAAGACAAATTATCTTGCCATGATTGATGTAGTGCTATTACAGTATCCTTTGTTCTCAACTTTTCTTTATGAGGATGAATCTCATCAAAATCTTTAGAAATATCTGAATTTTCTTCTAATTTATTTATTTATTTATTCGTTTATTTATTCATTGCTGGTTTAAAGCTAATCTTTCAAGCTAGGAGATTCGCAGCATGCCTTTAATCTAAGATACTCAGGAGGCTGAGGCAGGAAGATCACTTGAGCCCAGGAGTTTCAGTCCATTTTGAACAACATAGTGAGACTCCCATCTCTTAAAAATATATCTAAATAAAATGAAGCTAGTGGTTCAAAATCCTCATTTCAAACACAGGCCTATGCTTTCAATAAAGAACATAAATATATATTACTGGGCTTTATTTTTAATTTGAAAAATGATATTAAAATCACAAAAAACAGAATTCTTAGTAATAACTCTACTTAATTCCATGTTAAAAACCATTTCCGTCATTTTCTTCATTAATATACAATTGATATAATTTGACTGTGTCCATACCCAGATTACATCTTTAATTTTAGCTCCCATAATCCCCATATGTCATAGGAGGGACCCAGTGGGAGGTAATTAAATCATGGGGCAGGTTTTTCCCTTGCTGTTGTCATGATAGTGAACAAGTCTCACGTGATCTAATGATTTCATAAAGGGCAATTCCCCTGCACACACTGCCTTGCCTGTTGCCATGTCAGATGTATCTTTGCTCCTTCTTTGCCTTCTGCCATGATTGTGAGACATCCCCAGCCATGTGGATCTGTTAGATCTCTTTTCTTTATAAATTACTCAGTCTCAGGTATTTCCTTATAGTGGTATGAAAATGGACCAATACAGTCATATATTAGGTACACATTTAATTTCACTGCATTTGTTTTATCACATATCTATTAACCTATCCATCACTCTTTTAATTCATTTTCATTTTTAAAAGTAAAATGTCTATAGAGTGAAATGCACAAATCCCAAATGCACCATTATCTGACTGTTGACAAATGCATACACCTGTGTAATGCAAACTAATTTCAAGATATAACATTACCATTATCCCCAGAGAATTTTCTTCTACCCCTTCCCAGGAGATTCCTACTGTCAACTCCCAAAAGGCGATCATTGTTGTTTTTTATTTTTTTCACTATAGGTGAGTTTTACCTGTTCTAGATGTTATACAAATGGAAACAAACCATATATATTCTTTGGTGTATGGATTGTTTCATACAGGATGATGTTTTTGAGACTTTTTCCACATTATTGCACATTATAAGTAGTTGTTCTTTTATATCTCTGAGTCATATACTATCATATAAATATATCAGAGTTTTATTTTAACCATGCTTCTTTCCTGGAAAATGAATTTTTGTCTATTTTAAGATTATTATAAATAAAGCCACTGGGAATATTATTTTTCCAGTTTTTTAAGAGACAAGGGCTCGCTATGTTTACCAGGCTGAACTCAAACTTCTGGTTTCAAGGGATCTTCTTGCCTCATCCTCATGAGTAGCTGAGACTACAGGTGCACAACACCACTTTCAAATCCCTTCAAGCATATGGTTTCATGTATCTTGGGTAAAAAACTAATAATGGAATTGCTGCTTCATAGGGTAGATATAGGTTTAATTTTATAAGAAACCACCAGAACTTTTCCTAAATACATTGCAATATTTTACAGTCCCATCAAAAATATATGATAGTTACAGTTGCTTTATATCCATTAAATATTAGTTGTCATTTTTCAAGATTTTAGTCCTTCTCGTGGGTGTTTGGCTTATTTAGTTATTTACCTATTTTTCTAAAACGACTTAAGTGAAATTGAAACTGGGAAATATGGCATGATTTTTTTTCTATTTTTTTTTACTTTTAGTTTAACTCCTTTGTGGTCAGATTATATATTTGTAAGATTTTATTCTTTAGAGTTGTATAGAAACTTATTTTATAATCCAAGGTGTTATCTATCTTGGTCAATACTCCTTGTGCACTTATAAAAATGTACATTCTACTGTTGAGTATAGTGTTCTGTACATGTCACTTAGAGCAAATTGATTAATAGTATTGTTCACTTCTGTGGCCTACAGAATTCAGGGTTTTTTTTTGGGGGGGTGCTATCAACTGATAACAGAAAAAATGTTAAAATATCCAGCTGATTTTAATTTCTCTATTTTTTCCTTCAGATTTATCGGCTTTAAATTTTTTTTAATTTCCATAGTTTATTGGGGAACAGATGGTGTTTGGTTACATGGATAAGTTCTTTAGTGGTGATTTGTGAGATTTTGGTGTACCCATCACCTGAGCGGTATATACTGTACCCTATTTGTAATCTTTTATCCCTCACCCCCTTCCTGCCCTTTCCCCGTGAGTCCCCAAAGTCCACTGTGTAATTCGTATGCCTTTGCAGCCTCATATCTTAGCTCCCACTTATGAGTGAAAACATACTATGCTTGGTTTTTCATTCCTGAGTTACTTCACTTAGAATAGTCTCCAATCTCATCCTAGTCGCTTTGATTGTCATCAATTCATTCACTTTTATGGCTGGGTAGTATTCCACCATATATAGATATGTGTGTGTGTGTATATGTATGTGGATTATCTTTTTGAGATATATATATATATCTATATATATATATAGATATATATACATATATATATCACAGTTTCTTTATCCACTAGTTGATTGATGGGCATTTCGGCTGGTTCCATATTTTTGCAATTGCAAATTGTACTGCTCTAAACATGCCTGTGCAAGTATCTTTTTTGTATAATGATTTCTTTTCCTCTGGGTAGATACCCAGTAGTGGGATTGCTAGATCAAATCATAGTTTCATTTTTGGTTTTTTAAGGAATCTCCACACTGTTTTCCATAGTGGTTGTACTAGCTTACCTTCCCACCAGCAGTGCAGAAGTGCTCCCTGTTCAGTGCGTCCACACCAACAACTACTATTTTTTTATTTTTTGATTATGGCCATTCTTGCAGGAGTAAGGTGTTATCACATTGTGGTTTTGATTTGAATTTTGCTGATCATTAGGAATGATGAGCCTTTTTTTATATGGTTGTTGCCCATTTGTGTATCTTCTTTTGAGAATTGTCTATTCATGTCCTTAGCCTGCTTTTTGATAGGATAGTTTGCTTTATTCTTGTTGATTTGTTTGAGTTCATTGTAGATTCTGGCTATTAGCCCTTCATCAGATGTATAGATTGTGAGGTTTTTCTCCCACTCTGTGGGTTGTCTGTTTACTATGCTGATTGTTACTTTTAAAGTACAAACCCTCTTTAGTTTAATTAAGTCTCAGCAATTTATCTTTGTTTTTCTTGCATTTGTTTTGGGTTCTTCTTGCCCAAGCCAATGTCTTGAAGGGTTTTTCCAATGTTGTCTTCTATAATGTTAAAGTTTCAGGTCTTAGATTTAAGTCCTTAATCCATCTTGAATTGATTTTTGTATAAGGCAAGAGCTGAGGATCCAATTTCATTCTCCTACGTGTGGCTTGCCAATTATCCCAGCACTATTTGTTGAACAGGGTGTCCTTTCCCAACTTTATGTTTTTTGTTTGCTTTGTCAAAGATCAGTTGTCTGTAAGTATTTGACTTTATTTCTGGGTTCTCTATTCTGTTCCATTGGTCTATGTGCCTATTTTTATGCCAATACCATGCTGTTTTGGTGACTATGGCCTTATAGTGTATTTTGAAATCAGGTAATGTGATGCCTCCAGATTTGTTTTCTGTTTTTGTTTTTGTTTGTTTGTTTGTTTTTTACTTAGTTTTGCTTTGGCTATGTGGGCTCTTTTTTGGTTCCATATGAATTTTACGATTTTTTTTTCTAATTCTGTGAAGAATGATGATGGTATTTTTTATGAAAATTGCATTCAATTTTTAGATCGCAGTGTGGTCATTTTCAAAACATTGATTCTATCCATCTGTGGGCCTGGGATGTGTTTCCATCTGTTTGTGTCATTTATTATTCCTTTCAGCGGTGTTTTGTAGTTTTCCTTGTAGAGGTCTTTTATATTCTTGGTTAGGTATATTCCTAAGTTTTTTCTTTTCAGCTATTGTAAAAAGGTTTGGGATCTTGATTTCATTCTCAGCTTGGTCGTTGTTGGTGTAAGGAAGTGCTACATTGTGTACATTAATTTTTTATCCAGAGACCTTGCTGAATTCTTTTATCAGTTATATGAGCTTTCTGGAGGAGTCTTTAGGGTTTTCTAGGTAAACAATTATATTATCAGCAAACAGCAACAGTTTGACTTACTCTTTACCGATTTGGTTGCCCTTTCTATCTCTTCTCTGATTGCTCTGGCTAGGACTTGCAGTACTATGTTGAATAGGAGTGGTGAGAGCAGGACTTCTTTTCTTGTTCCAGTTCTCAGAAAGAATGCTTTCAACTTTTCCCCTTTTCAGTATTATGTTGGCTGTGGGTTTCTCATAGATGGCTTTTATTTTCTTGAGATATATCCCTTTATGCAAAATTTTATGAGAGTTTTAATCATAAAGGGATGCTGGATTTTATCAAATGCTTTTTCTGCATCTGTTGAGATGATCATGTGATTTTTGTTTTTAATTCTGTGTATGTGGTGTAGCACATTCATTGACGTATATATATATATTTTTTATTATTATACTTTGGGTTTTAGGATACATGTGCACAATGTGCAGGTTTGTTACATATGTATCCATGTGCCATCTTGTTTTGCTGCACCCATTAATTCGTCATTTAGCATTAGGTATATCTCCTTATGCTGTCCCTCCCCCCTCCCCCGACCCCACTACAGTCCCCAGAGTGTGATGTTCCCCTTCCTGTGTCCATGAGTTCTCCTTGTTCAATTCCCACCTATGAGTGAGAACATGTGCTGTTTGGTTTTTTGTCCTTGCGATAGTTTGCTGAGAATGATGGTTTCCAGTTTCATCCATGTCCCTACAAAGGACATGAACTCATCATTTTTTATGGCTGCATAGTATTTCATGGTGTATATGTGCCACATTTTCTTAATCCAGTCTATCGTTGTTGGACATTTGGGTTGGTTCCAAGTCTTTGCTATTGTGAATAGTGCCACAATAAACATATGTGTGCATATGTCTTTATAGCAGCATGATTTATAGTCCTTTGGGTATATACCCAGTAATGGGATGGCTGGGTCAAATGGTATTTCTAGTTCTAGATCCCTGAGGAATTGCCACACAGACTTCCACAATGGTTGAACTAGTTGACAGTCCCACCAACAGTGTAAAAGTGTTCCTATTTCTCCACATCCTCTCCAGAGCCTGTTGTTTCCTGACCTTTTAATGATAGCCATTCTAACTGGTGTGAGATGGTATCTCATTGTGGTTTTGATTTGCATTTCTCTGATGGCCAGTGATGATGAGCATTTTTTCATGTGTTTTTTGGCTGCATAAATGTCTTCTTTTGAGAAGTGTCTGCATGTCCTTTGCCCACTTTTTGATGGGGTTGTTTGTTTTTTTCTTGTAAATTTGTTTGAGTTCATTGTAGATTCTGGATATTAGCCCTTGGTCAGATGAGTAGGTTGCAAAAAATTTTTCCCATTTTGTAGGTTGCCTGTTCACTCTGATGGTAGTTTCTTTTGCTGTGCAGAAGCTCTTTAGTTTAATTAGATCCCATTTGTCAATTTTGGCTTTTGTTGCCATTGCTTTTGGTGTTTTAGACATGAAGTCCTTACCCACGCCTATGTCCTGAATGGTATTGCCTAGGTTTTCTTGTAGGGTTTTTATGGTTTTAGGTCTAACATTTAAGTCTTTAATCCATCTTGAATTAATTTTTGTATAAGGTGTAAGGAAGGGATCCAATTTCAGCTTTCTACATATGACTAGCCAGTTTTCCCAGCACCATTTATTAAATAGGGAATCCTTTCCCCATTTCTTGTTTTTGTCAGGTTTGTCAAAGATCAGATAGTTGTAGATATGCGGCATTATCTCTGAGGTCTCTGTTCTGTTCCATTGATCTATGTCTCTGTTGTGGTACCAGTACCATGCTGTTTTGGTTACTGTAGCCTTGTAGTATAGTTTGAAGTCAGGTAGCGTGATGCCTCCAGCTTTGTTCTTTTGGCTTAGGATTGACTTGGTGATGCGGGCTCTTTTTTGGTTCCATATGAACTTTAAAGTAGTTTCTTCCAATTCTGTGAAGAAAGTCATTGGTAGCTTGATGGGTATGGCATGGAATCTATAAATTACCTTGGGCAGTATGGCCATTTTTACCATATTGATTCTTCCAACTCATGAGCGTGGAATGTTCTTCCATTTGTTTGTATCCTCTTTTATTTCATTGAGCAGTGGTTTGTAGTTCTCCTTGAAGAGGTCCTTCACATCCCTTGTAAGTTGGATTCCTAGGTATTTTATTCTCTTTCTAGCAATTGTGAATGGGAGTTCACTCATGATTTGGCTCTCTGTTTGTCTGTGATTGGTGTACAAGAATGCTTGTGATTTTTGTACATTGATTTTGTATCCTGAGACTTTGCTGAAGTTGCTTATCAGCTTAAGGAGATTTTGGGCTGAGACGATGGGGTTTTCTAGATATACAATCATGTCATCTGCAAACAGGGACAATTTGACTTCCTCTTTTCCTAATTGAATACTCTTTATTTCCTTCTCCTGCCTGATTGCTCTGGCCAGAACTTCCAGCACTATGTTAAATAGGAGTGGTGAGAGAGGGCATCCCTGTCTTGTGCCAGATTTCAAAGGGAATGCTTCCAGTTTTTGCCCATTCAGTATGATACTGGCTGTGGGTTTGTCATAGATAGCTCTTACTATTTTGAGATATGTCCCATCAATACCTAATTTATTGAGAGTTTTTAGCATGAAGGGTTGTTGAATTTTGTCAAAGGCCTTTTCTGCATTTATTGAGATAATCATGTGGTTTTTGTCTTTGGTTCTGTTTATATGCTGGATTACATTTATTGATTTTCATATGTTGAACCAGCCTTGCATCCCAGGGATGAAGCCCACTTGATCATGGTGTATAAGCTTTTTGATGTGCTGCTGGATTTGGTTTACCAGTATTTTATTGAGGATTTTTGCATCAATGTTCCTCAAGGATATTGGTCTGAATTTCTCTTTTTTGGTTACATTGACATGTATATTAAACCACCCCTGCATCCTTGGTATGAAACCCACTTGATCATGGTGGATTATCTTTTTGATATGTTGTTGGATTCAGTTAGCTAGTATTTTGTTTAGGATTTTAGCATCTATGTTCATCAGGGATATTGGACTGTAGTTTTCTTTTTTGGTTATGTCCTTTCCTGATTTTGGTATTAGGATGATACTAGCTTCATAGAATGATTTAGGGAGGGTTCCTGCTTTCTCTGTATTGTGGAATAGTGTCAATAGGATTGGTACCAATTCTTCTTTGAATGTCTGCTAAAAATCTGCTGTGAATCCATCTGGTCCTGGACATTTTTTTTGTTGGAAATTTTTTAATCACCATTTTAATCTCATTGGTTATTATTAGATTGTTCAAGGTATCTAATTCTTCCTGACTTAAGCTAGCAGGGTTGTATTTCTCCAGGAATTTATCCATCTCTTCTAGGTTTTCTAGTTCATGCACGTAGAGGTGTTCATAGTAGCCTTGACTTATCTTTTGTATTTCTATGGTGTTAGTTGTAATATCTCTCAGTTCATTTCTTTTTGAGCTTATTTGGATTTTTTCTCGTCTTTTCTTGCTAATGGTCCATTAATTTTATTTATATTTTCAAAGAATCAGCTTTTTGTTTCATTTCTCTTTTGTGAGTTTTTTTGTTTCAATTTCATTTAGTTCTCTTCTGATCTTGGTTATTTCCTTTCTTCTACTGGGTTTGGTTTTCGTTTGTTCTTGTCGCTCTAGTTCCTTCAGGTGGGACCTTAGATTGTCTATGCTGTGTCAGACTTTTTGATGTAGGTGTTTAGGGCTATGAACATTCCTCTTATAACCACCTTTGCTGTGTCCCAGAGGTTTTGATAGGTTGTGGCACTGTTGTTATTCAGTTCAAAAATTTTTGTAATTTGCATCTTGATTTCATTTTTAACCCAATGCTCCTTCAGGAGCGGGTTATTTGATTTTCATGTATTTGCATGGCTTTGAAGATTCCTTTTGGAGTTGATTCCAGTTTTATTCCACTGTGGTCTGAGAGAGTATCTAATATAATTTAAATTTTCTTAAATGTATGAGGGTCATTTTGTGGCCTAACATATAATCTATCTTGGAGAAAGTTCCATGTGCTGTTGAATAGAATGTATATTCTGCAGTTGTTTGATGGAATGTTCTGTATCTGTTAAGTCCATTTGTTCCAGGGTATAGTTTAAATCCATTGTTTTGTTTGCTGACTTTCTGTCTTGATAACCTGTCTAGTGCTGTCAGTGGAGTATTGAAGTCCCCCACTATTATTGTGTCATGGTCTATCTCATTTTTTAGGTATATTAGTGATTGTTTTATAAATTTGGGAACTCCAGTGTTAGGAGCATATGTTTAGGATTGTGATAGTTTCCCGTTGGACAAGGCCTTTTATTATTATATAATGTCCCTCTTTGTCTTTTTTTTAATTGCTGTTGCTTTAAAGTTCATTTGATCTAATATAAGAATAGCTGCTCCTGCTCGTTTTTGGTGTCCATTTGCATTAAATGTCTTTTTCCACCCCTTTACCTTAAGTTTATGTGAGTCCCTATGTGTTAGGTGAGTCTCTTGAAGGCAGCAGATAGTTGGTTGGTAAATTCATATTCAATCAGAAATTCTGTATCTTTTAAGTGGAGCATTTAGGCCATTTACATTCATTGTTAATGTTGAGATGTGAGGTACCATTCCATTAATCATGCTATTTGTTGCCCGTATACCTTAGCTTTTTGTTCTTTGTTTTAGTTTTTTTAAAATTGTATTTTGTTTTATAGGTCCTGTGAAATTCATGCTTTAAAGAGGTTCTGTTTTGATGTGTTTCCAGGATTTGTTTCAATATTTAGAACTCCTGTTAGCAATTCTTGTAGTAGTGGCTTGGTAATGGTGAATTCTTTCAGCGTTTGTTTGTCTGAAGAAGACTGTATCTTTCATCCATATATGAAGCTTAGTTTCACTGGATACAAAATTCTTAGCTAATAATTGTTTTGTTTGAGATGGCTGAAGATAGGGCCCCAGTCCCTTCTAGCCTGTAGGGTTTCTGCTGAGAAATCTTCTGTTAGTCTGATAGGTTTTCCTTTACAGGTTACCTGGTGATTTTGTCACAGCTCTTAAGATTCTTTCCTTCTTCTTAACTGTAGATAACCTGATGACAATGTGCCTAGGTGATGATCTTTCTGTGATGAATTTCCCAGGTGTTCTTTGTGCTGCTTCTATTTGGAGGTCTAGGTCTCTAGCAAAGCCAGAGAAGTTTTCCTCAATTATTCCCACAAATATGTTTTCCAGACTTTTAGATTTCTTTTCTTTCTCAGGAACACCAATTATTCTTAGGTTTGGTCATTTAACATAATCCTAGAGATATTGGAGACTTTGTTCATATTTCTTTATTCTTTTTTCTTTGTCTTTGTTAGATTGGGTTAATTAGAAGGCCTTGTCTTCAAGCTCTGAACTTCTTTCTTCTACTTGTTTAATTCCATTGCTCAGACTTTCCAGAGCAATTTGCATTTCTATTAGTGTGTCCAATGTTTCCTGAAGTTTTTATTGTTTTTTATTTATGCTATCTATTTCCTTGACTATTTATCCCCTCACTTCTTGTATCATATTTTGGATTTCCTTACATTGTGCTTTGCTTTTCTCTGGTGCCTCTCTGATTAGCTTAATAACTAACTTCTTGAATTCTTTTTCAGGTAAATCTGGGATTTCTTCTTAGTTTGGGTCCATTGCTTGTGAGCTAGTGTGATTTATTGGGGGTGTTAAAGAACCCTGTTTTGTCATATTACCAGAGTTGGTTTTCTGGTTCCTTCTCATTTGGGTAGGTTCTGTCAGAGGGAAGGTCTAGGGCTGAAGGTTGTTGTTCAGATTCTTCTGTCCCACAGGGTGTTCCCTTAAATGTAGTACTCTACCCCTTTTCCTATGGATGTGGCTTCCTGAGAGCCAAGCTGTAATGATTGTTATCTCTCTTCTGGATCTAGCCACTCAGCAAGTCTACCAGGCTCCGGGGTGGTAATGGGGTTTGTCTGCCCAGAGTCCTGTAATGTGAACTCTCTGTGGTTCTCTCAGCCATAGATACCAGCACCTTTTCTGATGAAGGTGGCAGGTGGGTGAAATGGACTCTGTGAGGGCTCTTAGCTTTGGTGGCTTAATGCACTATTTTTGTGCTGGTTGGCCTCCTACCAGGAGGTGGTGCTTTCCAGAAAGCATAAGTAGTATGTGGAGGAACAGGTGGTGGGCAGAACCCTGGAACTCCCAAGAGTATATGCCCTTTGTCTTCAGTTACCAGGGTGGGTAGGGAAGGACCACTGGGTGTTGGCAGGGCTAGGCGTGTCTGAGCTGACTCCTTGGGTGGGTTTTGCTGCAGCTGCTGTAGGGGATAGGGATGACATTCCCAGGTCAGTGGAATTGGGTACCTAGAGGATTATGACTGTTTCTATTGTGTCATTTAGGTTGTCAGGGAAGTGGGGGAAAGTTGGCAGTCACGGACCTCATCCAGTTCCCACTCAATCCAAGGCACCAGTCTTACTCCCGCCATGCCCCCTGCAACAGCACCGAGTCTGTTTCCAGGCAGTGGGCAAACAGGGCTGAGAACTTACCCCAGACTACCTGCCTACCAGCAGCAAAAGCATATATGGCTTTCCTTCCTTCCCCGCCTGTGAAGTCCACACACCGGATTCATGTCGTTCCCCGAGTTCTGACCAGGAGACTTCTCAATCAATTCAAATTGCTATAAAGTTCAGCTGGAGATTTCCCTCTCCCTGTGGCCTTTTCTCAGCACTGCTGGTCACGCTCCTAAAGAACTCCTGTATGGCTGGGCAAAAATAGCTTGATAGGGGACCCTACAAGATCCTAGGGCTTTTCCCACTGCTTCCTCTACCCCTGTATTTTGCTTTACTCTTTAAATTGACTCAGCTCCAGGTAAATTCAAAATCTTCTCCCATAATCTAAGCCTTCAGTTTCCTCAGTGAGAGTAGCAGATGTTCAGGGGTGGATCTTTCCCACTTCCACAGTTTGGACACTCACAGTATTTGGGGTGTCTCCTGGGTCCTGCAGAATCAATCTGCTTTCTTAAAGGGGTCTGTGGGTCCTCTCAGCTTTCTTGATTTATTCCTGTAGTTGTTCTGGAATAATAATTCACGGAGAGAGCCTCCACACACTGCTGTGTCTAAGAGTTGCAATCTAGTCCTGCCATGGTTACTTTAAAATTTTGCATACCACCTGCATGAAAACATCTACTTTAGAGGACTATGCTTTATTTTTAGAAGTATAGTACCAAAGGTTATGTTTTTAGAAGACAATTGCATTCATTTCATCACAAGTAATGCCACACTAGAGAGTAAAATTCCTCAAATTGGTTGATTAAATGTAATTCTATTGAGAAAATTAATTTCAGATAGGAGTTGGAGAAAACATAGTACCTACATTTTGATTGATTGGATCACAGTCAATGTTCTTGCCTTTTTAAACCATATATTCAATCATTTTGTTTATCTTTGTTACATATAAGCCAGAGTATATTAGTTGAAATAGATAAATAAACTTAAGAATATTGCATTTCTTATAATAGTTTCCCTGCTTATTTGTCTATTTTCCTAGCTTTTTAGAGCTACTAAGCATGACGTTACCTAGCATTATAAATTATGCAATAACAGCGCGATCCATTGGGTGAAATTTTAAAGATTTCCAAATGGTTCCTTGTAGAATTGCAATACACACTGCCCACTTTTCAAGTAGATTGTTGTAAATTTCCTCACTTATTTAACTATAACATATTTTTCACCATTAATACAATATTTCCAAAAAGATAATTGTGAAAAGTCATTGTATAATTAGTTGCTTATAATAATTTTCCCAAAGGTGTTAAGAAAGAGGTTTGAGCTTTCCAGCTGTGAGGAATCAGGTTTTGCTGTTTTTCCTTTGGTTCATTCTAGTGCTTTTCTTAGGATGAGAGTTTTATGTAGACTCATAACAAAATTAATGGAAAAAATAGAATATTACATATATATTTTACATGTCATGGAAAGTAAAAATCAACCACTGGAGTTGGAAAATTAATTTTATGTTAAAGACTTCATCAAAGGCCAATATGCAGACATAATTTGGAAACTTACCTATTATTCTTACTGTTCTTCTATTCTATGGTCTTAAATGAAATAAAAATAGTCTCTAATTGTTGATTCCTACTATGTGCTGTTCATCTGCTCCTGCCAATCTTTTTCTAAATATTCAATATCCTTTTTAAATTTACTTATAATTTATTTTTAAGAGTATCATATAGAGTATCATATAATTTATTTTTAAGAGTATCATATAGAAGCCCAGGGATCTTGAATATGCCTATGACCGTTTGCAGTAAGAAATGTAACTTTCAGCAAATGCATTAGCTTCTTCTAAATTACTGTTTACCTTCTTAACAAACTTTCAAAGATGAAGTTATTAACTCTATCTTATAAGAGAAAACATAGATAATGTTTTGGTTACCCCATAGAGATGAGATGAATCCCTCACTTAAAATTTGATTTGGATGTTGAAACTGATAATTTTACAACTACACATACACCAAGAGGGCATGAAAATGGCTATTACCTACATAATAAGTCATTCTAGGAGGAAGCAGGGGTTAGCTCTCAAGCTGGTCCAGAAATGGCTTGAAAGAGTAGGGAAATGCTTGGTTTAATGGTAGTTATTTGCTTAAGCTGGGTTGTGTTTTCCAATGCACAGCCTAGGGATTTCGTAGCTTGAACATTCTGATGGTATCAAAGAAGAAAATACCCAGCGTCTCTTATGAGCTTTCTCAGGCATTGCACAGAAAAGAAGCGGAATGGTGGGGCTTAAAGGCTGTCAAGAATCAACATAAAAAATGGCCTAAGACTCTTCATTCCACAAAGAATTCTATACATTTGGCAGAGCACAATCTATAGGGTTTGTTCCATGACACTCTGCTCAATAGGTAGGGGTTAATCCTAAGGTCAAAAGGCCTAAAAATCAGAATAAATAGACCACAGAAAATTGCATTCACATATATGTTATCTCAGGATGTGGATGTTCAGGATTCCCTTCCTATCTCTTCCTGAGTCCTTACTCCCAGGCCCCATAAATTCAGAGGAGTCACATGTTGCTGAATGTAGGACTATAAAGCAAGATATAATTCTTAGTCAAGAAACCTTTTTTTTTTTTTTTTTTTTTGAGACAGTGGCTTGCTCTGTTGCCCGGGCTGGAGTGCAGTGGTGCAATCTCAGCACACTGCAGACTCCGACCCCAGGTTCAACTGATTCTTGTGCATCAGCCTCTCAAGTATCTGGGAGTACAGGCTTATGCCACCACATCAAGCTAATTTTTGTATTTTTAGTAGAGACGAGATTTCACCATGTTAGCCAGACTAGTCTCAAACTCCTGACCTCAATGATCCACCTGCCTCGGCCTCCCAAAGTGCTGACATTACAGGCATGAGTCACCACACCCAGCCAAGAAATGGATTTTAATGACATTTTTGTTTCTCACTTCAGTATGACTCAGGAAATCATCAAAGTCTTCATAGAACTTCAGCTTCCTTGGGTCCATTCTAACATGGCAAGAGTATGTATTATCATTCTGTGTCATTATTTTTGCCAACTCACATATGAAATCTTGACCAACTGCCACTGTCTAGGTTTGCAGTTGTAAACCCCTAATATGGAAGGGATTGTGCCCATCAATCTAGTTCTCATTCATACTCATGAACACACAGAGGAAAAGCAATCATTACTTATGGGTCAGTATAATATTATTCCTACATAACCCAATTCTGAAAGGAACTGTACACATTATCTAACTCCTTCATTTCACAAACAAGAAAGATGAGTCTTATCCAAACCAGCAAGTTTCAGAAATCAAAAAAGAGGTACAATACTATAATTGTATTGTTTATATGAACTCCAAAAATATTAGTGCCAGCCAGATCTGGTGGTGATCTTTTATAGAGAACCCAGTAGGGCCCCTGAGAGTGTTTCTATACCATGAACAATTAAGAAGCAATTTCTCACTTGTTAAAAGTTACATTTCCTCAAAAGATTAAAGCTAGAATTTAAAAATAGAATTTTTGGGTCGTGCTTGGCAGTATCTGAAACAGTAAATACTGATACTGCTGCTGCCAATACCATCAATACTAATTATTGCTATTATTCTAATACTATTAGGCATGCTGCATTTTAAATTTGAAATAAAATTAAGTGTGATGGTTATTTGTGAAGGCTATGGAGTAAGTAAACATTGGGTTTCAGCCCTTCTATCTACTAGTTTTGTGACTATGTCACAAACTATAAGAGTTATAAATTGAGATATATGACAAAAGTCATGAGACATAGATATTTAGTTAAATAAATACTGACTTACCTGATTGTTATTTTGTTAAGACACATTCTGCTGCAAATATGAAAAACGCTATTGTTTAAACACAGGTTTAAACAATAAGGAAATTGATTACTGCAAACATCAGTAGAACGGATTTCGAGCCTGCTTCATTCAACTACTTGGTTTTGCCTTCAAGAACCAAGACCTCTATCTTATCTCTCTGCCATTCTTAATCTTGGTTTTATTCTTGAGCTGTTTGTCATAGGAAGCAGAAGATCTGTATTTCATATCCTGATACATCAACATTAAGAGCAAGGTTTCTCAACCTGAGAACTATCAGTATTCTGCATAATTTTTTGTCGTGGGGCCTGTCCTGTACATGGCAGTATATGTAGCAGCATCCCTGATGTCTATTCAGTAGAATACATTCGCCCCTTTCCAAATTATCCCCTGGTTATGAAACCCAAAATGTCTCTAGACAGTGATAAATGGCCTTTGGTGGGAAGATGGGTCAAAATTGCCATCAGTTGAGAACCACCTTTATTCCCAGAGAAAGAGGAAGAGGAAGAGAAGACAGCATCTTTATTTCCAGAGTTCTGTATGAGTCTTTCCTCATGCTTTCTTGGTAAGGATTGTATCACATATACATGAGGGAACCCATCAGTCACACTGACATTGGGAATGGAAACCTGAACACAACTGTGGTCCTTTCAGGAAGGTCACTGGGGTAAGGAACCAAAAGTATCATCTCTAGTATCTAATTATCAATAGTTGCCACAGCAAATTCCCAAATCTCAGAGACTTAGCATCATAAAAGTTCTATTTATTCTTCACTTAAATTCTCACATGGGCAGTGGGATTTTTCTCCATCTTGTAATTTCAGGAGCTAAAAAACAGAAGAGAAAGATAGAGAAAACACACTACTTTTTTTTAACCTTTTCATTTTGAACCAATTTCAGATGTACAACAAAGTTATAAACATAGTACAGAGGGCTCCCTATAAAAATAGTACAGAGGGTTCCCCCTTATCTCCCACTCAGCGTCCCCTAATGGTAACATATCCTATAGTACAATTATCAAAACCAATAAATTACACTGGTAAAATATGACTAAACTACAGGTCTTATTAGAATTTTGTCTGTTTGTTCACTAATGTCTTTTTTCTGTGACTGCCTTAGCCTGGAAGTGAAACAAATCACTTTGCAGAGTCATTGGCCAGAATACATTACACAATGCTGATCAACTGCAAAGGAGAATATGAACTGAGAGGAGGACATGGATATTTTGTGAGAACAAATGACCTCTTCCTCATATTTTTTTAGACAGGTATATGACTGAATACACTTAATCTCTCCAGAGATTCCAGAGATATATGTAAAAGCCAGAGGACTCTAATTTCAACAACCTGTGCAAAGTGGGTGTTGCCATACCTGAGGCACTGCCCATTTGTAGCTTTCCTTGTCTATTGAAGTGTGTTGCTGGTTGGAACTTGTGAGAAGGCTTCTGGTTAAATTCCAGTTGTATCATTTGTCCTGGTCAGTCTTCCAGGCCATAAGGCAACACATATTTCTGCCTCTACACCTCCAAAAATAGCTGTAGAGTTACCTAATTATCTACACTGAAAATTCATAGTTGGCCATCTTTCTGAGATGAACTTTCTTTACAATAACTTTAAATGAGAAGCTTGACTGCTCTGAGGCTCATTCTCCTTTGCTGCAAAATAGAGATAATAATGCCTCACATAGTGGATGAAAGTATTATATGAAATAATGTACATAAAGCAAGTAGAATGTTCGAGCCATAATACATGTTCAAGAAATAAAAAAAGTAATTATGGTAGTAGTTTTCGTGCATTACCAATTAAAACAGATTATTCAGTTATGTTCTATAACTTTTAGTCTTTTTAAGGTATGCTTGATATTTTTAAAAGGTTCAGTTTGCATATCATTATTAATATAATTTTAAATTTACATGTTAGGATGTTTGTGTAAACTACAAGAAAACCGACTGAGTTAATATAATCTATTTATTTGGGAAAATAAGATTTAAAGACAAAATTTAAAAGTCCAAGATTCAATTCTCTGTGGGTTCTTCATCTTTTTATGATATTTTTCATTGACTTTTCTCCCTCCTAATAATAAATTGTGTTTGTTTCTGTAATATGTTTTCTCACACTATCCCCAGAGAACTAAAACCTGTGATATTTCTAATATAGGCTTTTTTGCTTCCCAGAAATTGGGCTAAAAGAAGGTGAGAATCTATCAGAGTTGCCAAAAGAGAAATGCTTGGTGATAAATTATCTATCTGAGCATGTACAATGGACACACAAAATATTCTGAAACTGTCAAATCAAATGTGAGCATGATTAGAATAAAGCTGCTCGATGTCAGGGCCTTGCTTAAATAAAAGTGACAAGTTCTGACAGAATTTCTGCCTGGTGTGGATGAATCACTGAGATGATTTCTGAAATTGCTTTTTTGTCAAGGAAACATTAAAGAGTCAAAGTTTTTCTGCTGTATACCATCTGCAGACAACACCTTGGTAATGAAAGCCACCACAGTTTCCAGAAGCCACACATTTTGCAGAATCCACTGGTGTGGTCTCCCTCCACCATCTTTAACTTATGACTGGACTTGGTTTTGACCGTCTGTGGGTAAAACAATGGGGTGGTTTTCAATACTACAAGAGAAAGCTGAGCTCAAAGGTAACTACACCCTGATCTTCAGAGTCTGGTCATTCTCTTCACCAATCCATTTTCCTAGATGGCAGTTTGCCTTCTCAGAGGACGGTGAGGTGCCTTCTTAGACAAGAGTGATGTGCCGTCTTAGAGAAGAGGAAGCCATACTAGGATTATAGCAGATTTCAATTCCAAACCTATTGAGAACCAACTGCATGACTTAAATAAGCCTTTTTCTTTCTCTTTGAATTATTTTACTCCATATAAAATAGAAAGAATGCTTTCAACATTTATTAGATCCATGCTACATGTTGGTTACTGTGGTAAACATTTAAACTTATAAGATGTGGTCACTGTCTCTAAAGGTTTAATAGTTCATCTGTTTATTGAGCAATTGAAAATATAAATCATTATATGAATACAAAGATTCACCAGAATATTTTATCTAAAATAAATAGGTGTGTGTGTATAATTAATAACTCTTACCTATTTATCCATCTGTCTGTATCTTCTTCTTCTCAATGTGTGTATCATATACTACACAGAAATACACAGTGAGAGAGGGAGGAAGATACAGAAAGAGAGACTAATAAGAATAAAGTTTGTAATTATTACCATTTTCAGTGTGATTACAGGTGACATTTTATTTTGAATTTATGTTTTTAAGATAAATATACATTGCTTTTGTAAAATAAGCAAGTAAAACTTATTTCATCTCTATTCAATAAAAAGACATTTTACATGGATCCAATCTTGCATTTTCCATTATTATCTGTCATTTTCTCTAGCTAACACAAATATGGCCTCTCTCCTCTCTTGCAGACTATTTTCTTAGAAGATAGGGTTAGAGAAAATGGGGGTGGCATGTGATACAGATTCTATGTCAAATAATCTTAGAATTTCTAAGAATTCAGTGAGTAAGTAGAAAATCAGACATCATGGCCTACATAGAATGGCTGAGAGAAGCTGTTTTGTTCACAGCCTGATCCTGAGTGCCTAGCACCATGCCCCCCATGTAATAGGATATAAAGAGAAAATTAAAACCTTGGCTGAAGCAATGCAACCATGAACTCCCAGGCCCAAGTTTTGGCTGTGACACGTGACTTAGAAGAATCTTTTTTTTTTTTTCAGGTCTCGGTTAGTAAAAAAGCTAGCCTTAAAGATTCAAATAGCCAAATAGCCACACTTTGGATAGACACAAAACTTTAAACTGGGTACAAACAAGTGTCCATCTCCATTGTCTTCGTGTAATACCCCTCTGGTCTTCTAGGGCTCAGCTGAAGACAACGGACTTTAACATAAATAATCATTGGTTGTGACAAGATATCTTGTGCTAGCTTTCTGTTTCCATATAACACATTTCCACAAAACTTAATAGCTTGAAGCAACAAACTTAAAAACCTCACACAGTTTTGGAGAGTCAGAAGTCCAGCAGCTTAAGTGGATGGTTCTGGTTCATGGTTGCTGTCAAAACTGGGCAGGGGCTGCAGTAATCTCAAGGTTAGACCAGTTGTTGGCCAGAAGCTTCAGTTCCCTGCCACATGTGCCTTTCCACAGGCCTGCTTCCCACATGGCAGCTACTTCACCCAGAGACAGTATTGAGAGAGAGAGAGCACACTGACGTCTCAACATTTCTATGCCCTGTCTCAGTCACACATCATTAATCCCATTTTGTTAGAAGTAAAACAATAAGTCTAGCCCTGTTCAAGAAAGGAGTTTCAAAGAATTTGCTGACATTAAAAAAAAATTGTTTTATTTCTCTTTATTTTTGGTAGAGACTGGGTCTTACTATGTTGCCCAGTCTGCTCTCAAATTCCTAGGCTTAAGTGATTCTCTGGCATCAGGCTATAAAATGCTGGGATTGTAGGCGTGAGCCACGGTGCCCTAGTTGACATATTTGTAAAATCTTCACAGATAGCTCAATATGGGGGGAAAGTAGGGACTATAGTTCTGGCTTCCAGCAGTAATGAACTGTCCCTTACTTGTTCCATCACTGGGCCAGAATCTGTTGTATCTGGACTCAGTTAATGCTGTGAAGCTGCTATGTAAGCCTCAGTGGATGCGCTGGTGAGTACTGAGATCGATTTAGGAGTCCACGGAGATCAGTTTCATTTTCTTGGATGGTTTCACTAACACTCATGCAATTCCAAAAACATGATGAAATTGTTTTTCAGTCCTTTATTGGTCTATACTTGCCTGTCCAGACTGGTTTTCTTCTTAAATACCACAGGGAAACAAAAACCGGGAGACATCTTTTCAGGTTAAATATTTGTTAAAGTCTTACCTCCCCTTCTCACAGACAGAGGGAGAACTATGTTTATCAAACATGAAAAGAAATGCCTTTTTGAAGCACTATGCTATTCTCACTCTCCTTTCTCTTCCCTGACCCCAAACATTCACAGAAGCTATTATTTTAATAAGGTTGCTTTATAAAAATGACACATAAATTAATCAAGCAAAAACCGTTTCCTGGAAGCTAAAAAAACTAGTAATAATTATACTATTACATTCTCATCTTATGATTGAACAGGACTGCATAGTTTATAAATAACTCTTCCTATGCTATTTTATTTAACCTTCATGAAAAATCTTTGGGATAGGTAAAATAGGTATTAATCCCTCCATTGTACATGTAAATAGAGACATACAGATGTTTCGTATCTTGGATAAAGTCATATAACTTCCACCTTAAATATGGTTTAGAATAAATTAGTGGAGAGATGGGGGAGGGGAAGGGAAAGACAGAGAGAGAGAGAAAGAGAGAGAAGGAGAATATAGAAGACTGAGATTAATAACAAGTATCATCACACAGAAGGCCTCTGACAGAACCCACATCAGAAAATAGGATTTTGAGGTGGCACAGCTGACTCTCCAAGTTAATACAAACAAGGAGAAAACTGTGAAGACTTTTTAGGTGTGATGAGTCACAGTACTGTGGAAAATTTTGAGCCTTAAAACCTGCATTTCACCCTGGAATTTCTCCTCCATTTGCTGGGAAACCAGTCCTTCTTAACTACAGTCAAAAGCATAGCCAAGGACAAACAAATTAGTTAGAAACATGTTCTCCAAGTCAGTCTATGAATTATCCCAGTGATTCTCAAACTTGAGAAAGTATTGAAATTATCTGAAGATTCCTTAAAACACAGAATCCTGACCCCCTTCCCCAAAAACTGTTGGATTCAACAGCTCTTCAGTGGGGCCCAATAATTTGCATTTTTTAACAAATTTCCGGATGGTGCTGGCATTGCTTCTCTGGAGATCTGACTTTGAGAACCCCTAGATGGTTCTGTTTGTTTCTATACTTCCTGAGTCCTCCTCTGGCCTTGGCTTTCCCAACGTGATATTCAGCTTGTGTGCACTGACAGTGGCCAGCCTCAACGCTGGCCCTATCAAGGGTAGTTTTTCATTTTATTATCTAAACTGGGACACTTTTGAAAGTGAAGGCAATACTAGTAATAACTACTACACGGGGATTGTCTTAATAAACAAGAATATATATCCAAGCCCTGAAAGCACTAATTTGATTCGACTCAATCCTCTACATACATTTTATTCCAAATGATTATTTACATAATTAATAATTGAGTTAGGTTTTATATAAATATAAATATATATATACACACACACATGCTTATATATACACACATATGTGCATACACACACACACACACACACACAAGGTTTTTTTTCATCCCAGTTCCTGGAACATAATGGTAGATTCTCTGAGGAGCATCTTCGAGAAGAAACGATGGATATATTCCCTCAGCTGCTGGCTGAAGAGCGCTAACAATTCTTTTGTCTCTCTTAGGAGATGGCCTCAGATTGCCTTCTTCCAAGGACAACCTGCATCAGTGACTGATCACAGGATATATAGGCTCATTCCCTTGCTCTAACTTGTGAAGACTCCAAAGGGCCATCCCAGCTCTAGAGAGGCTTCTTGGGGTCAGCTGAGGCATCTACTGAGACTGCATTACAGCTCAACTTCTTCCTCTGATCAAAACTCCTTTTTTTTCATAACTATTGATCCTAGTTGATGTCTTGCATACTAATCTTTATCTCAGAGTTGTTGCTTCCTGGGAACTCAACTTGTGACACACACAATAAATATTCAGTAAGATGAGTTGCTGTTAGTGACTACATTTTCTTCAAGTAAAGTTTCATCCAGTGGCTCCCTTAGACATTGTTATAATCATACTACTGTTTGATCTATAGCTACTAAAATTAGTATGGTAAATCCAGTAACTAAACAGCTTTCATAGAATGTACATAGTAACCTTCTACTTGGTAAATAGTGATAAATGCTTCATCTTGAAGCATAATTAAGGCCTGCTCTCATTAGGAGGCTTTGTCCACATGACAACAATCGCTGGAATGATATGGTGGGTAAGTAACTGTGCAGTTCTTTAGACTGTATTTATATAATACTCACTATGAGCCTTACGGGTGAGTGCATTTGATCCTTGGACAACTCCAGGGTTAAGAGTGGTGCCAACCCCCCTCCTTCCACACAGTGAAAAATCCACATGTAACTTTAGATCTCCCCAAAACTTAACTACTAACAGCCTACTATTGACTAGAAGCCTTACCAATAGCATAAACTGTTGATTAACATACTTTGTATGTTATTGTATTATATAGTTTATTTTACAATATAGTAAACTAGAGAAAATAATTTGTTATTAAGAAAACCATAAGGAAGAGAAAATACATTTATAGTACTGTACTGTGTTCATTGATACCATAAGTTTATGTCATCTGTTTACAAGATAAATCGTCTGGCTGAGATGGTGGACAACCACAGCTGCAGACCTCAATCTGTGGTGCATAGCAAGCAATTCAGCTTGTTCATGTCATGTCATGACTTTTCTCTGCTTCTTGGGAGCACTTCCATCATCACTAGTGGCATTTTGTATGAGTCCCATGGTGTTATTCAAGGTTCATGATAGCGTACTAAACACAATAAAAAAAATGCAAGAACCATGAGAGATCACCTTTTACTGAAATGCTCAATTTACCAGAGAGAAGGGGTGCTCACACAGAGATGATTAGCATCATATGGCATTTTAAGTGTATACTCACAACTCTGAGCTCACTGCAATAGCAACAGGAGGAGAAATTGTTCTAGTAGTACAGTACGTATTACAGTTAATTTTATACAGTGATGATTTAATACTGCACTTTTATGTTTGTTTACATTTTTTCTTGATGGAGAATGGTGCCATGAATGGTTTGTGTGTGTATAAGTTTGATAAATTTTAACTTTATATAATAGATTTGTGTATATTTAATGATAGTAAATGACAAAATAGACTAGTGTCTTATACATATATCTTATATATTCATGACATATCTAACTTTTTCTGATTTTTTTCAATATTTCTAGGCTATGTAGTTTGTCTGCAAGTTTATCTAAATTGTCACAATCTCCAAAAATTTTTCTGGGTTTATTGAAAAAAATCCATATATAAGTGGACCAGCATGGCTTAAACTCATATTGTTCAAGGGTCAACTGTGGTATGATTTTTCCCCATTCTACATTTTGGACTGTTATATATATTCACTGTGAATTGTAGTGTGTGTATGTGTGCATGCATACATGTATACATGATGATGTCAGATGTTGAGCAACTCGCAGTGTAGTGAAGCCATACACTCAAGCTTTCATATTTAGCTTCATTTCTTTGCATGTGAGCTAATGAGATGGGTTGGAAGTTATTCAAATTTCCTTGAGAACTGCCTGTAAAAATATGTGATATTCTTTCTAAGAGGAAGACGTGTTAGATTTACTGTTGGTTAATAGAAACCCCAATCTGTGAGGTGGAGACATTTATACTATTTGGCAGTATTAAGATCAAGCTTACAAAGAGGCTATCAATTTCTTAATCATTGGCAGAAGCTAAGCTTCCTTTTTTATGTAATTTCTAGGCTTCCTCTTTTTTTTTTTAACCTCATTGACAGTTTCAAATGGCTTGGGACTCTAAATAAAGGTCTGGTCCCATAATTGTCTCCTACTTTTACATGCTTCCTGACAGATTTTTTGAAGAGGTGAACAATTCATTATCTCTATCTGGGTTTAAGAAAACCAGTTCTCAAATCTGGCCCTTTTTGTATGAATGCATTCTAAGAGCTCTAGGTATGGCTCTGAGTACTTTTCAATAATGTAATTAAAACTCATCTGGGAGAGTTTACAGGGAGAGTGATGAATGGAATTGGGGAACAAGAACTCAAGAGAAAAAGGAGACAGCATATTTAGGTCAAGGTTTGTTAACACTGGCCCTGATATTTGGGGCTGGATAATTCTTTGCTGTGAGGGGCCATCCTGTGCATTTTACACATCTTTAATAAGACTCCCCAACCCTCTGAATCGTGACAGCCAAAGATTTTTCAGATATTCCAGAAAGTTCCCCACGGAAAGGGGCAAAATTGCTCCAAGTTGGCAACCACTGATTTAGATGTTAAGTAGAAAATGATGCAAAGACCCCACCAATAATCTAAATGATCTTCTCTTTACTCCAAGTAACACCACTGAGGGCAGAAATCTGGTGACCTGGCCTCCATTACATCACTTAACATCTATTTATGGAATAAATACTGACTGTATTTTCCAGCATGTTGCTAGGTCTACAAAACTTGGTTCCTATCTTCAAAGATCCTACACTCAACTAAGGAAGACAGACAATTATATATCTGAATACAAATAACAGAAGCCTTATGAAGGAAAATGAAAGCTGGTATGAGATGGTAACAGACAGGGTCTGTCCTAGAGTTGTAGTCATAGAAGGACTCCTTGAGGTGCAAATGTTGTAAACAGTATCTGAAGATCTAATAAGGGCTGACCAGAGATCTAGCTCTGCTTTCCTGGCTGAGTCTACTACTTGTTTTAAATTGCACTGTCCACAAGGCATTTGGACCTTTCATTCTTCAGTTCTTTCTTTCTTAGTTATTTCTGAGGGTCTTATGCTTGCTAGTGTGAGAGAGAAGAGATGGGCCTGGGAGGCTGCAGCAGTCCCTAATCAAAAAATTTACCCCTGACCATGACTATGGTGCAGTGGCAGTGCTTCTCACAGTTGCCCTGGCTAGTCAAGACTATCTTCGGGTTTCTGTTTGTTTATTTTCTTTGTTTTTTATTTTTATTTTTCAACACATGCCATCACCCCCCCCACACACACCCTGGCTTTTTTAGAATAATAAAAAATATATACTATTGAATATATAAATACTATTTCTAAAAGCAAATCAAAGCAATTATTTTATTGAATCTGCCTTTTCAAATCATATTCTTCTTTCCCTTCTGAATAAAATTTGGAGAGAGGGAGTTGCATTCTGCTCCAGAGTTTCCAGGCTGGGGATCATGAACTCAATGGCCTTCTCATTCTGCTTGTATTACTCTGTTCTCGCTCTGCTAATAAACTCATACCTGAGACTGGGTAATTTATAAAGGAAAGAGGTTTAATTGACTCACAGTTCCACATGGTTAGGGAGGCATAACAATCAAGGCTGAAAGAGAATGAGGAACATCTTACATGGTGGCAGGCAAGAGAGCATGGGTAGGGGAACTGCCCTTTATAAAATCATCAGCTCTCACGTGACTTATTCACTATCATGAGAACAGCACAGGAAAGACCCACCCCCATGATTCAATTTCTTCCCACCATGTCTCTCCCATGAAACATGAGAATTATGGGAGCTGCAATTCAAGATGAGATTTGGGTGGGGACACACACAAACCATATCATTGTTACTACACATTTTGTTGTGTAACAGAAACCCGGTATGGGATGGGGAGGGAACCACCCTTCTCCAGGCAGGGCAAAAACATTTCCTTTACTATTTTGTAAATAGTTCTAAAATTTACCACTTAGTTAATCACATTAGTTTAGCCTTAAAGGCTCTAATGAGATGCAAAGTTGACAGATGGGTTAACATATTAAACCTGTTCATGTCCATTACCATGAAAACTGGCCATGAATTAAGTGGACACATTAGCCAGCAAGAGCAGGACCCTAAAAATACAAACTGAAACCACAGTGAGATATCATCACATACAAGTTAGGGTGGCTATTACCAAAAAGTCAAAAGATAACCAATGTTGTTAGGGATGTGGAGGAAAGGGAACCCTTGTGCATTGTAGGTTGGAATGTAAATTAGTACAGTCATTATGAACAATTCCTCACAAAATTAAAAATGAACTACTAGCAATCCCACTCCTGAGTATATATCCAAAAGAAATGAAATCAGTGTGTGGAAGAGATACCTGCACTCCCATGTTCATTATAGCATTTTTCACAATAGCCAAGGTATGAAAACAACCTAAATGTTCATGGACTGATACATAGATAATATTTATTGGACACATGTATATATTTTGTGTGTGTATATGTAAGTATATATATTCATGTTAAATGTTGATGTGTACATGTATATACATGTATATATGTATATATATGTACGTAAGTACATGTATATATGTATATATATGTACGTAAGTACATGTATATATGTATATATATGTACGTAAGTACATGTATATATGTATATATATGTACGTAAGTACATGTATATATATGCATATGTACACACACACAGACACACACACACCCTTACCCACACAATGAAATACCATTCAACCTCAAGAAAGAAAGAAATCCTGTTACTTTCACCAAAATGGATGAAACTTGAGTTCATTATGTTAAATGAAATAAGCCAGGCACAGAAAGTTAAATACTGCATTACATCATTTATATGTGGTATCTAAAGTCAAATTCATAGAAGCAAGAGTAAAATAGTGGCTGCCAGGGGAGGATGGGGGATTGAGGAGATCAAAGAATGGTGATCAAAGAAAACAAACTATCAGTTATACAGGGTGAATATGTTTTAGAGATCTAATGTACAGCATGGTGACCATAGCTGGTAAAATGTATACTTGAAATTTGCTAAGAGAGTAGATCTTAAGTGTTCTCACCACACACACACACACACACATACACACACACAGGCACACACAAATGGCATCTATGCAAAGTGATGGTTATGTTAATAGCTTGATTGTGGCAATCATTTCACAATGTATACATATATCAAGACACCACCTTGTATACGTTAAATACATGCAATTTTTATTGTCTTCAGTTATATCTCAATAAAGCTGAACAAAAAGATTATGAAAAATGGGGGGATGGGAAACAGGACCCTAAGGTCATAGAACAGAGGAGACAGCTTCTCTTCAGTAGGGGTGATAGGAGTGTCAGGGAAAGACACTGGCCTACAGGTAAACCTGAGACAAAGATGCCTCCAAATTCCTCAGGAGGGAGGGATACAGGAGAGGAGCCACAGAAATAGAGGAGGAATGCATAGAGAAGAAAAAATGGTTTCTTCCCCAAGACAAACTTCACCTCACTTCCAAGCAAGCTGTTTTCAGAAAACACATGGGAGGCAAAATCCAAGCCCTTTTGTCTTTGTCCTTCTTCAAATAAAAAGCAAAATAGGCATTAACATGCAAAGGGGTCACAAAACCTCAAGTTTTTGCCCATCTTAGAGGCCCTGCCTCTGAGGGGGGATGAGAGAAGCATAATAATTTGACACTCAGTATTGTTGGTTAAAGAGAATGTTCTACCCACAGACAGCCTAAGATATGGCCAGAGGCCTCCTTAAAATTAATGTCTAAGAGACTGGAAACTTCCTGAAGCAGTTTCCAAACAAAATAAACAGGCAGATGTTTATGTCACCCTGATTTTGTTTAGGATTTGTTAGGTGACTACTAAACATTTTATTTAAAAAAATTACTTTTGCCATGTAAGAAAACTTAGTGATTTTTCTAAAACTGAAAAGTTCACTGCAGTCTCATTGAACTATTCCTTAAACAACAGTCCAGGACAGCAAGCGAAGCTGCCGAGTGATGACAGTTGTGATAGCCCACAGCTCTGAGCAGGGAGGTAAGGGGAGCGGTGTCAAATTAAATCTGTTAGAAGTTGAGAAACATGATAAAAGTATAAAATAGTCAGGATGCAGGAGAAGGGCACCCAAATTCTCCATTAAAAAAATAGCTTCCCTTTAAGAAGCCGAAAGAGATATGAGGAACAGCAGCCGCCTTGGGGCACCACTTCTAGGTCGAGCTACCTGAAATCTGATTAAGCGAAAATATAATGAGCACTTACACTTGTGTGCTAGAATTAAAAAGGCATCACCTGAAAATAATGTTATTGAGCATTTTTTATATTGCAAGACACTGAAATAAGCACTTTACGTGAACTAACATTAATCTCCAAAACAAATCTATCAGGTTGGTATCATTATTCATATTTGTAGGAAACTGAGGTGCGTAGAGTAACATATGAGCAGATGCATATGAGGATGCAGGTTGGCTAAGTCCAGACAAGTGCACTTTGAACAATGACACTTAGGTTAAATCAATAAAGGAGCAAAGACACCATTGATTCTCATTATTTGTGGTAGTTATGCTATATAAAGTCATTCTAAAAAATGTAATTAGCAAAGACTGAACCATTGCTTCTGGGGGGAATGGAGGGTGAAATTTCTATAAACCTCTGGTCACAACATTTTCTTTTTTCTTTTTCTTTTTTTTGGAGCGGGGTGGGGGGTGGTGTTTCACTCTTGTTGCCCAGGTTGGAGTGCAGTGGCACAATGTCAGCTCACTGCAACCTCCACCTCCTTGGTTCAAGTGATTCTCCTGCCTCAGCCTCCACAGTAGCTGGGATTACAGGCACATGCCACCACGCCTGGCTAATTTTTGTATTTTTAGGAGAGATGGGGCTTCACCATGTTGGCCAGGATGGTCTCGAACTCCTGACCTTAGGTGATCCACCTGCCTTGGCCTCCCAAAGTGCTGGGATTACAGGTGTAAGCCACCATGCCTGACCGACATTTTCAACTGATAAATATATAACCTTGTTTTACATGTTTCTATTTACAGAAAACTCATGTAATATACCATTGGTGCATTAACACTGAGCTTATGGCCAACAGCACTATAGCTTGCATCTGAATGAAGCTTATCATACACACATTTTCTCCCTAAGACACATCACAGCCTTCTTACTCTTAGGAACACTACACAGCACTTTAGCACTCTGGTTGGGGGCCATTTTAAATAATAAAATCATCAACAGAAAGTCAAAAATGGGAAAAATGTGGCACTAAGTTGACCACTAAAAGAAAACTTGTTTACAGACTGAGAGCTGAAACAAAATGGAAGAGTTCAATCTCATTTGGGAATGTGCACTTCTGGTAAAAATTTTTCACTGCACTTTTCACATCTCCAGTGACTGTAAAAGTGCTGTATCAATTTGGGGATTACCCATCAATTTTGGAGAGTAGATGAATTCATAAATCCAGAATCCAAGAATAATATTGATGAACTACGTTCATTCTGCCCATCCCCATAGCCTGGTACAAATAAAGTTCCGGAGAGCAGAAAAAGGGAGAAGGATGACAAGAAAACCGGAAAGAGGGGCTCAATAGAAAGGAAGATCTACATTACTGACATCTTTGGTTTTAGTAGCTGTTTTTGTAGCATTTCTCCTCTTGAGGGCCCTGTGTTGTAGCCTTGTTTAAGTAACCGACAGGTTAATTTCCTGAAGCAGAAACTCTGCATTCCTTGGTCCCCTCTCTTGTTTTCTAGATCTTTCAGAAATGAGGACTTGACTTGTCCCATCTCTAATTTGGCAAACCCAGGAGTGCTGTTTCTCAACACAGCCATTATTGGATTTATACTGTTTTCAGTCTTTCTCATATCTCATTACCCTTATTCAGAAATGATCTGATCACCTAATGCTGTATTTTAGAAACTCTTCTACACAAATGAACAATGTGCATTACTTAAACTGATTTATCTACTGGGGATAAAGAAACCCAGGGTAGGTCTGGCATTTAAGCAATCCTGGAATAAAGATGACACCCCCAAATGATAGCTCAGGACCTTACCTCTCTCTCAAACTCAGCTCTATTTTACTGTGCTAACCCACACTCAGAGAGTCTCTCCCTGTGTTCACCCAATGGCAAACAGAGACACCAAAGGCAAAATCTTTCCAACTTCAGCTCAAGAACAAAGACGTGGACCCCTTTTCCGGTATTCTTAACAAAGACCTTAGGACTTAACCTGCCGTTATTTAAACTGTACTGATTTAAATCTGCATGTGTCCATCCTGATTCACATAAACTGAGACTGTTGGCATGAGGGAAGAGCATCCCCCAATAAAAACTGAGGGGTTTTTTAGAAGCCGGACTCCTCTGTGTAGGCAAACACGAATGAATGCTACACAGGTGAAGTGAGGTTCATCCGCCCCGCAAGCTGGCCTTAGAGGAGTTACCCTTTTCCAGAGGATCTGTCTTCAAGTCCTGAGCCACCCCTAACGGTCAGTAGTGGCCAGATGAGGGCAGGAGAGAGAGAAGACTCAATGAAAACCTCAGACCACAGGAAGCTATGATGGAGCGCTCACTGCTCTGGGTACATGTCAGAAAATATGAAGCCGATTTGAAGCTTCCTGCCTGTATCCACTAAGGCATTATGACTGTCACGCACAACTGGCTTTCTGCTCCCTGAGGATTCTCTCTGGCTGCCAGAGCCTGCTCTCCCCAGAACTCTGGCAGGTTTGAAGGGCCCGAGAGTTAACACTCCTTGGGAGCAGCTCCCTGCCCCACACCCCCGCCAGTGAACCCTCCTATGGGATGACCCTGAGGCACCTGTGCCACACTGACTCACAGCTTCATCCTAGCGGGGATGAAAATCCAATGAATTGGAGAAACAATGCGCTTTCCTTCTCCGTCTCACTCCCCTGTTCCTCTGCCAGTGCCTCTGGGATCACCTCCCAAATAAACCACTTTCCTCGAACCTTGTCTCAGTGTCTGCAAATGCCCACGTGGACCATGATGGCATAGGATCCAGGATTTTAAATATTTTTGCAAGAATACATATTTTCTGTTGTTGTGTTCTCCCTACTATAGAATAAAAATCAAGGAGGGGATGAATAATATCCTTCCTGGGAAATCCACTGTTAATGTATTTTCTAGAAATAAATGAAAAGAATATATATTTAGGCAGAAAAATGTAAATAGCATGATAGTATAAAATATAAAAACTAAATTTGTATTTTCTTACCTTCTTCCAATAGTAAATTCTGATTAATTCTCTTGTAATTCCTCCCACAGAAAAGAGAATATACAGAGAAAGCAAAAGATAAAAGAGGAGAGAGTGTCAGAGAGAGGTACAGAAGGAAAGAGCATTTGCAAAGCTTTTGGTGTAGAGCTGGTTACTAAATAAATCAGTGTCCTTAACACTTTCTTCAAACAATAGTTCTGTCTTTGAATATACTTCAAGTAACAGAACCTGCGCTGTAAGTAAACATATATACAGGCATGTTCAAATGATGATGTTGGTCTGGCTACTGGATATGCCATACATGAACTCAGTTAACTCACCAATAAAAATTCAAATGAAGTCCTCTTTGCTAATGAATAAAAATGAGCAGGACTAAAATCTAATTACATCCCTACAAGAATATTTTATGTCTTAAGTAGCCAATATTTTTACAAAGTGAGCTAATTAAAATATTAAATAAAATACTAAAATAAGTAGACAGTTTTGAATATTTCTGATTAAGTTACATTTGTTCTTTATACATTTTTCTAATACAAATGGTGGAAATTATAGAATATAAAACTCCAATTAATCTTTCCTTCCTTGAATGGAAACATGATTCAGAAGTTAACAGCATTGATAGAATCTAAGCATTTTCCTAATGAAAAACAAATCTTAACAAAACATCAGTACAATATGTTCAGTATGAAAGAGAATATAGGCTGGGCACTGTGACTCATGTCTGTAATCCCAGCACTTTAGGAGGCTGAGTAGAGAGGATTGCTTAAGGGCAAAAGTTCAAGACTAGAGTAAGAAACATGGTGAGACCCTGTCTCTACAAAAAAATTTAAAATTACCCTGGGGTGGTGGTGCACGCCTGTTGTCCTAGCTACTTGGGAGGCTGAGGCAGAAGGATTGCTGGAGCCCAGGACTTCAAGGCTACAGTGAGCTATGATCGCTCTGCTGCATTCCAGCCTGGGTGGCAGAGGGAGATCCTGTCTCCAAAATAAATAAATAAAAAAAATAGAATATCGTTTTGCTTTGGTTATCCTTTTATTTACCAAAAAAAAAAAAAACAACAACAAAGAAACTGAAATTTTGTTCCATGTGAATTTGAAAACTGTTCTGGACTGAAGATGGTGGCTCATGCCTTTAACTCCAACCCTTTGGGAGGCCAAGTCAGTAGAATCATTTGAGGCCAGGAGTTTGAAACCATCCTAATTAACATGGGGAGATCCTGCCAATACAAAAAATAAATAAATTAATTAATTAAATTAGCTGGGTGAGGTGGCACTCACCTGTAGTCTTAGCTATTTGAAAGGCTGAGAAGGGCGTTTGTGCCCTTGAGTTCAAGGCTACAGTGAGCTATTATGGCACCAGTGCACTCCAGCCTGAGCAACAGAGCAAAATCCTGCCTCTAATTAAAAATAAAATAAAATAAAAGCATAGCAAAGAGAATTGTTTTGAACTGTCTGATTTTCTGATTTGTCATTAATTAAACAATTTAAGAAGTAGCACCTTAGCCAGGCATGGTATCTCACACTTGTAATCCCAGCACTTTGGAAGGCCAAGGTGGATGGATCACTTGAGGTCAGAAGTTTGAAACCAGACTGGCCAATATGGTGAAATCCCGTCTCTAGTAAAAATACAAAATTAGCCGAGCATGGAGGCACACACCCGTAATCCCAGCTACTTGGGAGGCTGAGACAGGAGAATTGCTTGAATCCAGGAGGCGGAGGTTGCAGCAAGCCAAGACCGCACCACTGCACTCCAGCCTGGGCAACAGAGTGAGACTTCATCTCAAATTAAAAAAAAAAAGACGCAGCACCACCTCAAAAATAAAAAAAAAAAAACTTTTAAGGAGAGCAATAAATACATTTATGCTTACGAGCGTGTGCACATATGTGCACACACCCACAAACCCAATAAATATGACTGAAGATGGTAAACAAATTAGGTTAGGAAAAAATATTTTCTATCTAATGCTATAGACGAATAGCTTATATTATTAATATACAAATGGCTGTTCTAAGACAAAAAATATTAAAATTCAGGTAGAATAAATATGAGTAACAACCAAACATAGTTAAAAGGAAAGTAATTTTAAAATTTTTGAAAAAATGTTCAATCTGACTTAAAATATTTTTTAAAATACCATTTAAAGCCACAAATTGCCATTTCAACTGCCTGATTGGTAAAGATAAAAAAGTCGTTTAGTAAATCTACAGCTTCCTTGGGGTATTGGGGAAGCAGGAGCACTCACCTTTGATTGGTGTGGAGGATACATGATTTCAATGTCCTTAAGATAAATTTTTCAATAATTTTAAAAACTAGAATGTTTATAAAGTTTCCAAAGATTTACTCAAAATATATACTCACTGACATGAATTGAATAATGTCATCAAAGCATCTTAGTGATAGCAAAACATTGGAAAGAAGAAAAATACACATCAATCATTCCTGGTTAAATAAGTTATGCAGAGTAATACAATGGAAAACTATGATATATGAAGAACTAGGTAATTTTATTTTGTTGATATAGAGCTTTGAATATCTTTTTTAAAAAGTAAGAAGAAGAACAATTTGTAGTCTGTTAACATTTATGTTAAATGTTAAGTGTTCCATGTCCCTCTGTTATTCTATATGCATAGACAACTTCAAATTGTATTCAAAGATCAGGACAATTGGTGGTCTTTGAGTAGAGGGGACTGGGTGGTCATGGGTCAGAGATGGGAGAAATGGGCATGTTTTGTACTGCATTTATCAGTCACTTCGGTAAATAGCTTTGGGAAAATACTTGGACAGACTTTCCCATTCTGAGATTATTAAGGAAAAAGAAGCCTAGGGTCAATGGCTCAACATCCATAATTCCAACATTTTGGGAGGGCAAAGCAGTAGGATCACTTGAAGCCAGGAGTTTGAGACCAGCCTGGGCAACAAAGCAAGACCCTGTGTCTACAACTCAAAAAACCAAAACTCTTAGCCAGGTATGGTGGTGGGCACCTGTGATCCCAACTACTCAGGATGACGTGGGAGGACTGCTTAAACCCAGGAGATTGAGGCTAAAGTGAGCTGTGACCATTCCAACTGACTGCAACCTGGGTGACAGAGAGAAACCCTGTATCTGTAAAAGAAGAAAAGAAAAAGGGAGGGAGAGAAGGAGGGAAGGAAGGAAGGAAAGAAGGAAGGAAGGGAGGGAGGGAGGGAGGGAGGGAGGGAGGGAAAGGAAATATAGTAAAATAGTCCCTGGTGGTTTTTTTATGGCATTGCTTGTCCACATTTAAATCTTTGAGTAGATTGATATTTTCATGTCTTCTACAGGTTCTTGAGTGGCTTACAGATTAAGAAGAAGAAACAGCACATAAACAGAAACACACAAACAATATTTTCAAAAGAGGTGGCCACTCCGGTTCACAAGGAGACAAAAAGCTTCTCACTGGTTATTCCCTTGATGTTCAGTCTTGAGTGATGACCTCATCTCCTGGATATGGAAACTGAGTTATTTTGTATTTTATACTTGCTGTTTTTTTCATTCATTCAGACAAATGTATGGAAATGATAGAAGCATCCAGTTCCCTATGGGGGAAAGGTCAGGTCAGTACGCTGGTGCTTCTGGTCAGTGTCTCAGCCACTAGTTTTCCATCATTCTGAAAATTCATTTCTCCCCAGCTATTCATTTGTCTCAATAGAATATGTTGAATCAGTCTCTTTCCTAATTATGTAAATGGCTTCCTGTATCAAAGATAAAGTTGTCTGGTTATTGGGATGAATTTGGGGACTCTATCCTGTTTCTATTTATTTTTTGGTTTAGTGCTATATTGGTACCACATTGCTTTAACCATGGTGGCTGGATATTGTGTTTCCTTTTCTGATAATGCTGGTTTTTCCTCCTTATTTTCTTTTTATCATAACTCTTCATCATCTGCCTGCATATATATTTTTTCATATACTAGGGACTTTTATCATTACATTACAGATAAGGAAACCAAATATTAAAGAACTAAAATGTTCAAGTCGCAAGGCTTGTAAATATCAAAACAAAGATTTGGACTTAGTTGTGTTGGACTCCAAATCTACTCTTAGAATCTTTTGATTTGAATCCTATAGGCTAGAAACATGATTCTTTTTACATTTCTATTTATTTTGTATTCTTGTAAGTTGTGTGTATTGATTTTTGCTCTTTTTTAGTATTTTTGAATAACCTAGTTGAAATGTTAAAACCTCAGTTTTCATAAGTATATACAATTTTTTCCTGGGACAGGATCTGATACAACTGATTTAAAGTTGGAATAGCACAATTCTGGGAATTGTGGGCACTGGTGACTTCATGATAAACTAATAGAATCTCAAAATAGAGGTAAAATCAAATATACAAATTTTTAAAATTATAAGTTGTTTCAAATTTACAGAAAGTTACAAGAATAGTTAGGATTGTCCTCTATACCTTTACCCAGATTTACCTAATTATAATATTTTTGTTCTGTGCTCTCTTTATATAATATACATGTTATAGGTTTTCCTGAACATTTGAGAGTAAGTTGAGTACATCATTGCCCTTCACCATTAAATATTTTAGAGGATGTTTTCTAAAATATAGACTTGTACCCATAGTACAATTATCAAGTTTTTACATTGAATATTTATACAGAATTTTATCAAATCTGCCAGTCACATTTCAATTCATCCTGGAGTATCCTTTATAGCATTGAATTTCTTCTACTACATATTTTATTGGCTATGAATTATAATCTATAGTCATAGATTCTAGTCTATTGTCACATAATATATTTAGTTATCATATGATGCCTCTAGACTCCTTTAATTTGTAAAGGTTCCCTAGGCTTTCTTGCCTTTTATGATATTGACATTTTTGAAGAATAAAGTTGATGGACTACTTTTATAGCCCCTTATATCACCTTGATAGTGTGTGTTTGAAGCATACCTTTGCTCAAACTGTAAAGAGTATTTTTACATATAGAAGTGCTGAGGCCTTTAGAGCCAGCCAGGGCCAGAATCATAAACGACATTAAAGATATGGCAATACCAGACATGCCAGGATGTTCAGAGAAAATTTTCCACGCAGAAGGACTCTCTGCATTGAAGTAGAGTAAATAAGGAAAGGGGGCATGACTTAAATTCCAAGTTTTTAGGGGTTACCTGACAAAGGAGAAGTTGTTGTTACAGAAGAAGCTAGGAAAAGAAAAAAGCTGCCAAGTCTACTAAATCTCCATAATATGAGTGAGAAAGGTTTGATTTTCTGGGCCAAGACTGTTCCTTTAGAATCAGAAGAGAATTGAAGAAATCAAAGCAAGTAAATCATGTAGTGCTTGACTTCAGCAATTTCTAATCTCAGCAATGAAGCTGTCCATATTATAACTGTCATAGGCATACATCACACAGGAAGAAATACTCCTGGGAATATGCTTACACATCTACCTGCCTACATCTATATCAATATATACCATCAAGTAAATATCCTCATTAATTATGTTTTAAAATATTAGATATTTTTTAAAACCACCAATAGTGGTTTGGGTTAAACCAAAAATTTAGAGGATAGAAGAGAAAAATAGGAAACCATTCACAGAGGAATAAATCTTGATGTAATTCAACACTACCATACATCCTGCTCTGTGTAACTTCACATGCTCCCATTAGAGACTGAATTTTGCTAAGGAGAGGTTCTCACCCACTCTCTACATCAAGATGGGTTTAGGTATGCAGCTTGGCATAGGGATGTGATGCCAATTTGTACGTGGGAATTGAATTGCTCAGTGTGAGAACAGGGGAAAAATTAAAATGGTAGGAGACCTGAAAGTGAAGGACCAGCAGGTTGGGAAGTTTATCTTCAAGAAGAGACACAATAGACCTCAGGGTATAGTAGCCTGCAAGAGATAAAGATGACTAATGATTAGGAGAGTTGATCAAATTATTTGTTATAGGGTATGCTAACATTTTTCTCAATAATTTTGCACTCTTGCAAGATATTTAATAGAGGCTATGTTGCTCACTCATGCTTTTTGGTTTAAGTAGATTGTTCTAGGTAAACTTGAAAAGTTGCTTAGGTCTACATCAGGGTTGATCAAAGGCAGGACCAATTTATATTGTGAAGCTGGAGTTAAGAATAGGGAAGATCCTAAAAGTATAGTGATCAGAGAAGAAGCAAACATTTCTGGGAAAACTCCAGGCTTTCAAGGTTGTGAAACTGGTCATTTCAAGGCTGAGAACTCAAAGGAGTAAAGTTAGACCAAGTTAATATCTGGTTTTATTTGACAAAAATATAAAAAATGTACTGAAGTATACATGACATTTCTAAATGGTTAGGGTTGGAAATTAGCAAGGCCAAGAGAAGGATGGAAAAATATCGTAGCCCAGGATAAGTGGCTGGATCTGCTTGGTTGAATGGTGTGGATGGGATTGGGGATGCACCTTCTTTTTGTCCCCTCTTCACCCTCTTTACACTCGAGACCCTCATAGCTCTGTAGGCCATAGAGCACACGCTCAGGGCCCAGTGGCCTGAGATAGCAGTGTGCTGTATAAAATAGAGAAAAACTTTCATTTCTTGAACAGCGGTAGTACCCATGGATGAGTTCAAACTCAACCTCCTAGGACATTTTCTGTTTCTTTTTTCTTCTTGCGGAGTGTGAGACTCTTTTCTGTTTTATGTACTCCCTCCAGATGAATCAATTTTTAGAAAAAGGGGACAGAAATAAGATTTTTTAAAAATTCTGGATTTGCCCACCAATGAAGGTTGGTTGTATTTTATTGTTCTTGTTTTTATTTTCATGTTTTTATTCCAGTTCTACTAAATCAACAGACATGTGAGATGGAACATCTCAGTATAAATAGGAAATATTTTCTACTAGGAGAGCAGGCTGGGCAAGACAGTGATTAAAGTGATTACCGAATCTTCTATCTAGAGCTCATGGGCAATTCTATCTTGGTGTTGTAAAAAATTCCAAGACGCGGTTGAAACACTGTGATACGGTGTCTGTGGAGTGGATTGTTAAGACAGTGCAGCATACTTGTGGGGAAGCAGAATCACACAATTGTTCAGCACTCTGTTTTCTACGTGAGGCACCTCTGGACCTGGCCTCTGTCTTTGGGATGACGTGGAGATAAAGGCTGAGTGTCTGAAAGCCTCCGATCAGATGCTAAATACTGAACTCTGACCTCAGGGAGCAGAATCCTACCTGACAGAGCATACACACACCTATACAGGTCATTGATTCTGCAGCTGTCCTCAGCAGAGGGCTCCTGACTGGAATCTCAATAGAGAACCATGTGCATAAAGCACTTCTTTATTTGAGTTTTACAAATAAGGTGCAATATAAAGTATATTTACTACCTTTACAAATAAATAACAGAAAAGAAGCACAGAGTCCATGAACCCAATGTAGAAAGTCATATAATTCATAGCTAATAAAGCTCTGTAGCTTGCCTAGGGAGAGAAGAGTGACAGTTTGGTTCCGCTTTTGTTGCCTTCTTGTTTCACACAGAAGCAAGATAGAAAGTCCTCAGCTGATCCCACATTCCCTAAGGATATTAATTTATCATAGTCTCAACCACCCCAAGAATCCAGCTAGATTCACTTGCCTGTCTTCCTCCACCACCAACTCTCTCTCTTTCACTAACACTGTGTTTCTATGGCTGCTGTAACAAATTACCACAAACTTAATGGCTTAAAATGACACAGATTTGGTATCTTACAGAAAGATGAAATGGTTCTCAGTAGGCTACAATTTATGTATCAGCAGGGCTACCTCATTTTTGGAAGTCCTAAGGGACAGTTTGCTTTCTTGCCCTTCCCAGCTTCTAGAAGCTTCCTGCATCCTTGGCTTGTGGTCCCTGTCCATCTTCAAAGCCAGCAATGGACATTTGAGTCTTTCTAAAATCACATATTTCTAATCCTGACTCTTCTGCCTCCATCTTCCCCATTTAAGAGCCTTGTGACTATATTGGTCCCAACTAAATAATCGAGGTTGATCTCTATATTTTAAGGTCAGTTGATTAGCAAACCTAATTCCATCTTATACCTTTAGTTATTTTTCCGTGGAAAATAACATATTCACAGCTTCCAGGAATTAAGAAGTGGACATCTTTAGGGTTCATTACTATGCCTACCACAACTACCATATACCATATGAAGTCTGATCCAAACTTATATGATTCTGGTTCTATTGAACAATGTCTGAAAGAGTGTATCTCCAGAATGTCTAGATTTGTTGGCCTTAGCTGTTCTGATATTATCAGCCACAGACTACTCACAACTGCCCATTTCAGTGTTCTTGTGGCATATATGTGCAAAAGACTTGTCCTCTTCAACATTCCCACACTGCGTTCTTCACAAGGCCATCATTCTCTCCATATATCAAGACTTGACTCTGTGAAAATTCTGCAACCAGCAATATAGAAGATGGAAGCCTCTCTCTGTGTAGACACAATATCCATGATAACCTAAAGATTTGAGTCCTGAAGAAGGTGAACTTCCAGATAGGGTTGGAGGAAAACAAAAGAAGGTCTAATTTCCAAAAAAAATTGAGACCAAGCTATAAACTGAATACTCTTAATATCTTAGCATAACTTGAGGCGCAAAAATACACCTACCCCAACACTCCTGGACTACTGAGGGGTAATCAGAGTAGCTGCATAGTTCCTACTGTCTACCAAATCTGAAAAGCTCTAGAGGACATTTGCAACAGAAATGGATTCTGTTCGTCCAAAAATTCCTCTTCAGACAAAGCAAGTCACTGGTGGCCACTGTGTTGGTCTCTGGTAGCTGTTTTCCTCTCACGGCTACCTATGTCTTATTCAGAGGAATATCCAGGCCCAACCTTGGGCCTAACATGTATCAAGAATCCCCACTGCTTCTCCAGCTGTGGCCTCCTCTTCATCTCAGTTACAGCCCAGACATTTGTCTCTGTTATAGCCACAGGCCCACTTCAAGCCTATCTCCCAATTCTACTAACAACCTCTCCAACATGTTGGAGTCTGTGGAGTATTGCTCATTAGATTCCAGAAAGAAGCACAGTCTCTTATGATGATTAATATTGGAAAAGAAAAATGGTGCTCATGGTGGAAGCAACTGGAAAGGTTCAGGAGTTTACCCTGAGAGGTCCAGAGATCTCAGGAAGCCTTAGTCTTCCAGCTCACAGCCTTCCCCAGGATGGCCTGGCCTCTCTGTTCTATGTGATGGGGTCTAGCCTTCCTTAAAATTTTGCTGTCAGCAAGAATACATGGAAACAATCCTAGCATCATATTCAAAATAGGCTTGGCCTGCACTATTGCAGCAAATCTGGCATTCACACAGCCTTATAGCAAATGACCAGAGATCTCTAAATCAAAAAGGAAATGTGGCCTCTCATGGCCTTCTGTGTTTAAGGCCAAAGCAGTAAGATTCGAAGGACTGGGTTCATGCATCCAAGAAGCTTCTACGGGAGAAGGCCCAGAAACATCTGCCTAAAGAATGACTTAAGGGCCTGGGATATATCCTAAGAAGTCCAAAGTATAACCTCTCGAGGCTCTTGGAAATACACCTAATAGTCAGGGAGCTAATGCTGAGAACGAGGTAAAAAGTCACTTAGTGACTCACTCAGTGAATGATTTATTTTCATGATTTAAGGGAGAACCAGAGGAAATCATCCAGAAAACATCCAGAACATAACCTTGGTCAGAAAGACAGAGCATGTCAATCAGGGTATACATTCTTCATGGATAGCAGCTCTCTCTATCTTCTCCCTTCCTAAGAAGTCTCGTATACATGTGGAATCAAAAATGTGCTATTTTATTGGGTCAATAACATCATCTCAATACCTCTTGGAGCTTTCCTTCCTTGATCTCAGGACTTGACAGGTGCTAGAAGCCTACTTGATATAATTTTGTGGGTGGCAGAGATGAGGCCTAACCTGGTCTCTTTCTTGGGGAAGGGCATACTGGACATGCTTGGTTTAGGGGCAGACTCCATAGCCATGGTTTCTCAGCTTCCAATAGGAAAATGTCAAGCATTTCACGGAGAACAGGTGATTACAAAAAAAAGGTCATTTTTTTTTTTTTGAGATGGAGTCTTGCTCTGTCACTCAGGCTGGAGTGCAGTGGCACAGTCTCGGCTCACTGCAAACTCCGCCTCCCGGGTTCAAGCGATTCTCCTGCCTCAGCCTCCTGAGTAGCTAGTATTACAGGCACGCCACCATGCCCAGCTAGTTTTTGTATTTTTAGTAGAGACGGGGTTTCTCCATGTTGGTCAGGCTGGTCTCGAACTCCTGACCTCGTGATCTGCCTACCTTGGCCTCCCAACATGCTGGGATTAAAAGGGTGAGCCACTGTGCCTGGACACAAAAAGAGTTCTTATCTACCCTTGACAATGTTTTACTTGAACTTTCCCCTATAGATGAGGAAGACAAGAGAGACTTGAGATGGTCCCACTTTGATATCAAACATGAATTTCCAGGGACCAACCCCTCATGCCCCACATCAAAGATAAAACCAGGCACAAAGAGACTGAACTAGAGAGCTGGAGGACAGGGGGTGCACATTGGGTCAGCGGGAACAAGCATCCTTCTGCTTTCATGTTCAAAAAAAAAAAAAAAAGACAGTGTATTAACTTAGACTCTCCAAAAAGAAAAAGGCCTTGAGAGACAATCTATTCGGGAAGCATATATTATAGAAAGGGATCCAAGGTTGGGGCACTTTACACACCAGAGGAAAGACAAGCAACTTGGCCAGGGACAGGAAGTCAAACAGATATTCATTCTGTTGAGCAAAATGTCCTCAGTTCCTTTCCTAAAAGGATTGGACTCCTCAGAAAAGTAAAGTCAGATAAAGAACACATCATTAACTAGGGTGAATTAGCCCCAGGAAAAAAATGAAAAAGTAAGTAAGCTCCCCTGAAACAAAATACATCAATGTCACTATCCGAGCAGAGTTCAGGCCTATTCTAACCAAACCGATCTGGGGACACTGAAGATATTGAAAGTCAAGATCAATGTCAGTTATGGACCTGATCCCACAGGGTGCAATGCGTCTAAGGTGTGGACTTCATGCAGGGAAGACAGTCAACTCAAAGAGGTACTTTACAGATCACATAGCTAACTAAACATGCCTGTAATTACTGGGCTGCCTTCTTCCTCATGCAAAGCAGAGAAACAAAGGCTAAACCTGCAGGATTCAAGCATGTTCTGAAGACCTGAATTTAACGAGGGGAATCATGTAAATCAGGAAAACGATTCTGGATATTATGAAACTACTTTAATATTCAAAAAGTAGCCCTGGAGATATCTGGTTTCAGCTATACTAATTTATGAGGGTTATCTCTACCTTGATTTGAACTTGAATCTCTACCACTCTCCAGTTTCATGGCTTTGGGAAAACTACTTAATCTAAATGATCCTTCATTGCTTTTTCTATTATTTCTTATCTCATCATTCTGTTTTAAAACACATATGCATTTATATTTATATGCCGCATTAAACCCAGTTCCTGCTCAAAAAGTGCTAGTTCCCATTTTTTTTCCCATCTGTTTTTTTCTTTGTCCTCAATTGAAGAAGGTGCTATTTCATTTATTTCAATAACAGGTGCATTGAGTTATTGACAAACACGATATATTTTCAGATTAAAAGCTGAATGAAAAAGAGAAATGGGGCCGGGCGCAGTGGCTCAAGCCTGTAGGCAGGAGGATTGCTTGAGCCCAGGAGTACAAGAGTAGCCTGGGTAACACAGAGAGACCCTGATCCCACAAGAAAAAAAATAATAAAAGCCAGGCGAGATAGCGTGTGCCTGTAGTCCCAACTGCTTGTGTGGCTGAGGCAGGAGCAGCACCTGAACCCAGGAGGTAAAGGCTACAGTAAGCCGAGATTGCACCGCTGCATTTCAGCCTGGGAAACAGAGTGAGACTGTCTCATAAATAAATACATGAATAAATAAATGGCAATAGGATATCTGAGCAGGTTCAAATAAAATAAGCCAAGGATAGTAATGGTGTCAACACCACTGTCATCCTCCATCCATGAACAAGGTCTTCTTTAGAAGCTGAAGCAGTCACTCAGTAAGAGCAGAGTTTAACTACTTGGTTCCTTTTAGCCCAAACACTCTAATTTAGCTACTGAAATACACTAAAGTTTGGCCAAAGGCATGGCAGAGAAGGATGACATCACACTCGTATTAGAAGAAACAAATATATTTGCAAAAGAAAAACAAACTTTTTAAAAGTCATTTAACAATGATTCTAATATAGGTATAATATCCATGTTAAAACTTTCAACATACTCATAGTGAGGTACGAGTGGAATTTAAAAGGAGAATTACATGTTGTCATCAAGCACATGTGAAAACACAGTAAAAACAGACATCACTATTTACAGAATTTGCCAATGTAACATCTTTTATTTTTATGACTGAAAATTTTTTTTTGAAATATATTTTCACTTCTAAAAGAGATGGAGGAGGACTTTTAGGCAGGTTAGAAGTGACAAAGAGCAAAAGGCACAGCCAAGGCAATGGCACATGCCAATCAACCTGGCATCCTGGACACTGCACAGTCCTGCCTGAGACACAGGGCCGGGCATGGTGGCTCATGACTGTAATCCCAACACTTTGGGTGGTCGAGATGGGCAGATCACCTGAGGTCAGGAGTTCGAGACCAGCCTGACCAACATGGAGAAACCCCATGTCTACTAAAAATACATAATTATCCAGGCATGGTGGTGCATGCCTGTAATCCCAGCTACTCAGGAGAGTGAGGCAGGAGAATCGCCTGAACCCAGGAGGCAGAGATTGTGGTGAGCTGAAATTGTGCCATTGCACTCCAGCCTAAGAGCAAAATTCTACGTCAAAAAAAAAAAAAAAAAATCAAAAGCAAGTTAGTTACTTCCTAGACACAATGGGGGTACAGGCATTGGATAAACACACCCATTTGAAATGGAATAAATTGGCCAAAACAAACAGGTTACAGGCCTTATTCAAATCCAAAATCCAGTGGGGCTATTAAATCTTAAAGCTCCAAAATGATCTCATTTGATACTATGTCTCACATCTAGGTCATGCTAATGCAAGAAGTGGGCCCCCATGGTCTTGGGCAGCTCTGCCGCTGTGGCTTTGAAGGGCACAGTCCCCCTTCTGGCTGCTTTTATGGGCTGTCATTGTCCACTGCTTTTCTAGGCACATGGTACAAGCTGTCAGTGGATCTACTATTCTAGAGTCTGGAGGATGGTGGCCCTCTTCTCACAGCTCCACTAGGCAGTGCCCAGTGGAAACTCTGTGGGGGCTCTGACCCCACATTTCCCTTCCACATTGCCCTAGCAGAGGTTATCCATGAGGACTCCGCCCCTGCAGTAAACTTCTGCCTGGACATCTAGGCATTTCTATACGTCCTCTGAAATCTAGGAAGGGGTTCCCCAACCTGAATTCTTGACTTTTGTGTACCCATAACAGCCTGAGCTGTGCCTTGGCCCCTTTTACCCACAGCTGGGACATAGAGAACCAAGTTCTGAGACTGCACAAAGCAGCAAGGCCCTGGGCCTGGCCCACAAAACCATATTTTTCTCCTAGGCCTCCAGTCCTGTGATGGGAGGGGCTGCCATGAAGACCTCTGGCATGCCCCAGAGACATTTTCCTCATTGTCTTGGTGATTAACATTTGACTCCTTGTTACTTATGCAAATTTCTGCAGATAGATTGAATTTCTCCTCAGAAAATGGGTGTTTCTTTCTATCGCATTGTCAGGCTGCAAATTTTCTAAACTTTTATGCTCTACTTCCCTTTTAAGCATAAGCTCCAATTCCAAAACATCTCTTTGTAAATGCATAAATCTGAGTGCTTTTAAGAAAACCCAAGTCACTTCTTGAATACTCGGCTGCTTAGAAATTTCTTCTGCCAGATACCCTAAATCACTTCTTTCAAGTTCAAAGTCCCACATATCTCTAGGGCAGGGGCAAAATGTTGCCAGTCTCTGCATACCAAGTAACGTTTACTCCAATTCCCAACAAGTTCTTCATCTGCACCTGAGACCACCTCAGTGTGGACTTAATTCTCCATATCACTATCGGTATTTTGGTCAAAAACCTTTAACAAGTCTCTGGAAAGTTACAAACATTCCCACATCTTTCTTTCTTCTTCTGAGTCCTTCGACCTCTGCTTGCTACCCAGTTCCAAATACACTTCCATATTATCAGGTAACTTTATAGCCACACTCCACCCTCTGTGGTACAAATTTATTACATTATTCCATTTTCTTTTTTTTAATTTTATTATTATTATACTTTAAGTTTTATGGTACATGTGCACAATGTGCAGGTTTGTTACATATGTATACATGTGCCATGTTGGTGTGCTGCACCCATTAACTCGTCATTTAGCATTAGGTATATCTCCTAATGCTGTCCCTCCACCCTTCCCCCACCCCACAACAGTCCCCAGTGTGTGATGTTCCCCTTCCTGTGTCCATGTGTTCTCATTGTTCAATTCCCACCTATGAGTGAGAACATGCGGTGTTTGGTTTTTTGTCCTTGCAATAGTTTGCTGAGAATGATGGTTTCCAGTTTCATCTATGTCCCTGCAAAGGACATGAACTCATCATTTTTTATGGCTGCATAGTATTCCATGGTGTATATGTGCCACATTTTCTTAATCCAGTCTATCGTTGTTGGACATTTGGGTTGGTTCCAACTCTTTGCTATTGTGAATAGTGCCGCAATAAACATACGTGTGCATGTGTCTTTATAGCAGCATGATTTATATTCCTTTGGGTATATACTCAGTAATGGGATGGCTGGATCAAATGGTATTTCTAGTTGTAGATCCCTGAGGAATCACCACACTGACTTCCACAAAGGTTGAACTAGTTTACAGTCCCACCAACAGTGTAAAAGTGTTCCTATTTCTCCACATCCTCTCCAGCACCTGTTGTTTCCTGACTTTTTAATGATGGCCATTCTAACTGGTGTGAGATGGTATCTCATTGTGGTTTTGATTTACATTTCTCTGGTGGCCAGTGATGATGAGCATTTTTACATGTGTTTTTTGGCTGCATAAATGTCTTCTTTTGAGAAGTGTCTGTTCATATCCTTCACCCACTTTTTGATGGGGTTGTTTGTTTTTTTCTTGTAAGTTTGTTTAAGTTCATTGCAGATTCGGTTATTAGCCCTTTGTCAGATGAGTAGGTTGCAAAAATTTTCTCCCATTCTGTAGGTTGCCTGTGAGATATGGAGACACTCATAAGGGTATTAAGATGTGACTGGAATTTGGAATCACTAAGTTGGAAAGAAAAACCAATTTGATGTTGTGGGTTGCACCTATAGCCCCTGTTATTCAGCTTTCCCTGTGTGTACAGTCTTTCCATGTGATCTTGCAAATTCTTTCCCTAAAGGGGTGATGAACATTTCTCTGACCCTTGAGGTCATTTTGGTAATGTAACTTATTTGGCTAATACAAGGTGAGAAGTGACAGTGTGCTGGTGCTGAATCTAGAACTTAAGAGGCCTTGCATGTTTCCACTTGTTTCCTTTGCACCTTTGCATCAACATGAGAAGAACACATATTAGCTAGCGTGATAGTCTAAGGAGATTGAGAGACACGTAGGAGAGAGTCACCTCAGCAGAGTCCATCCTAGCTCTGCCTAAACCCAATCAAATTGCAAATGCATGAGAAATAATAAATATATTTTAAGCCACTGAGCTTGGAGGTTGTTTGTTAGGTAGCAATAACGTAATATCAATTGATAGAGAATAAGAAGCAAATGATGTATGTCTGCTAGCCATTTTAATAAATCCCTAGTAAGCACCCAAATGGTTTCACATCTATTACTTACTCCAAGTCATCTTCACAATACTGCCATGAAAGTGAAATGGGAAAGTTTCCTTATCTCCCTCACAGGGCATGTGATGAGAGTGTGGCTTGCTTCTTTGGTGCCCTGCTGCTCACACCTCTAGGGGAGCATGCAGATGGGCAGGTTGTAGGGCTCCGACCCCACAGCAGTGTCTAGAGGTGAATGTTTACAGCTCCTGAAGCCCCAGTGGGCAGGGGTTACAGTGCGCTCTTTTAGTTTTGCCATCTGTAGATGGCTTGTGTTAATCGGCTCAATTAGATCCTCTGCTTTATTGCAAGGACAGAGGGCGTTCTGTACTCCAGTGTTCTTGCCTTGGTGCACCAGCAAAATTTGATCACACGTGGGCTTGGAGAATGAGTGTAGGTTTTATTGAATGGTTGAAGTTGCTCTCAATAGATGAATGGGGAGCCAGAAGCCGGATGGAGTGGGAAGGTGGGCTTCCCCGGAATCAGGCCATCCAGTAGCCAGACTCTCCTCCAACCCCCGCCTCCCACCGAATTCCATATGGTCTCACTTTGATAGCCTACTGGCATCTGCTGGTGCCTGTCAGTGTGCTCTTCTGCTTCTCTGCTCCTCTCAACGTCCAGCTACCTGTGTGTTCTTCTGCTGGTGTGTTTCTCTCAATGTCCAGAGGCATGTGTGTGTGCCCACTAGGGCCTCAGGGTTTTTATAGGCATCAGATGGAGGGCATGGAGGGCCAGGGTGGCCTTGAAAAATGCAATATTTAGGCATGAAAACAGGAGTTCCCGTCCTCACCTAGGTCCGTGGGCACAGGCTCAAGGGTGGAGCCCTCGCCAGGGACCCTGCCTTTCTCTACCCATCACTTCCCTGCCCCCTCTCCTGTATCAAAGGCAGCAGATCCTATAGCACAACCATTCATTCTACAGGTGAGGAGACAAACTTTCTGCAAAATTGACTGAATTTCTTTTGTAACTCTCATGACTAGATTATTGGTGATAAATTTTTAAAATACTAAATTAGAACCCAATATTATTCCATTATCACTAGGCATACATCACTGGAAAGTAAATCATTATATTTGATTTCTTTTTTATTTCTAGAAACTTGTGCTATTGCCAGAGATTCCACATAAAAAGAAGAGAGATGCCTCAGTATTGATTTGAAAATGGATAGAAAATATTAATTTTTTTTCCTAGTCATAGCACTTAGGTTCTTCTCATTTGCAAAAAAAAAATTAACAATATACTACACAATGGCTAAAAGTAATCTATAGAAATACGGGATTATTTTCAAGACGCCATGTTAAATTTTTTAAAAAGTTCAGGAAAACGTATGGATTGATAACATTTATTTGAAAAATATTATATATTTTGTGAATTTATTTTTGTATCCATGAATATACTGCATGAATGTAAATATAAGTAAATATGGATGGAAGTTTTCACAAATTGAAGGGTAGTTACCTCACAATGAAAAGAGTGGTGCCTAGTATTTCTGGACAATGAAGAAAGTGGACAGTAGCTTATAAGCAAGTTAAAATTCTTATAAAGAGACTATATCTATCTATTGTTTGCACAATAAAATATTAATACAAAATGGAACGTTTTTTGGATGAGCAATGAATTATCTGAAGTCAAAGAAATGACTTTATTTTTGCATCCAAACTAGCATTATGCAACACTGCACATTTTGCATGTTAAGGTGGATTGAAAATAACTTGCCAAAATAACAAACAGAAAAGTTCACAAGTTTCCCATATTAATGATCATGAAGAAACAAGAATGTTCCCTTAAGCAAACAAAGCCTTTGCTTCCTCAGACACAGAGATAAGATATTAGGGATGTATTTATTGTTCTTTCTGATGTGAATGCTCTAATACTTTCACACATAGTGACTTCAACAGTAGAGAAAATAAGCAAAGTTAGTATCAATTTTTAAAATAATTTGCGCATCACTTGTTTCTAGAGTTAAAGAAAGCCTGGATTAAGATCTCAATGTTAATTCACAGACACGGTTGTGGATACGTGGAACAATTCAGCGGCATCATTCTTTGTTCTTTGCCCTGCACATTCCATTGGCTATTCCTGGACAGGAGCAGAAAATGGAAAATTAGACAGATTTCATGAAATAGCTAGATGAATGTCTCAAGCAGCTTGGAAATAGCTGCTACAAGTATTTTCTTCATCATTGCACTTGTTTTGAGCCCTCTTTTTTTGTATTCGACTCCCCACTTTCACTATACTTGTCTCTCAACATATTTAATAAATAATGAAAGTAACATAGAGAGTAGAAAAGGGCCTAAGCTAACCAGTGAAGTCAGAAAATGAAAACAAACAAGGACAATAAAACCAATGAGTCAGGAAGGTGGCTCAGTGGAGACTACATTTTCTTTTTCTCCTTTAGTTACTTGCATAACTTATTGCTGTTATTCTCCACTTCTCTTGATTTCTCGAATAGACTATGTTCCTTACATTGCCATAGGCATTTTTTTCTATAAGTTTCAAGATCTTTTCTAATATCTTTATTTTCATCACACCTGTGTCTAAATTTTTCTCATGAAGAAGCATACTTCTTCATCATTCTGTGAAGCTATCATCCCCATTTGACAACTGAAGAAGTCCATATCGGATTTTCCCATGGCCACAGAGGAGACTTACTCTGTAACACCCTTAGTTCATTTTCCCCTTAATAGACAAAATGATTTTTTTTAAATATGTGTCAGAACACATGAGCTTTCTTGTTAAAATATTCCAATAGCTTTCTGCATATTTAACATAAAATCCAAACACTTTCTACGCATTTAAGGCCCTATTAGGATCTCATCTTGGAAACTCCTTCAATCTCATCTCTTACTCCTGTCCACATTGTTCATTATACTTTAGCTGCTATGTCTTCTTTCAATTGATAAAAAAAGCAAAGTCTGTTTCTACCCCCAACTCTTGCCCTTGTCTTTTCTCTGCATGGAATGCTGTCCTCAGATTTCCATAGAATTAGTCCTTCTCGTCATTTAGGTCTCAGACCAAATATTTCCTCTTCCAGGATTTCTTCTAGATTGCCTCATCCAATGTCACCAGATTCCCTAAAAATATGTGGATCAAGAGTAGGAAAGAGCTCAGGTCTTGCCATACTGGCAATCAGAATATGGATTTTTCGAAGAAGGTAAGAAAATTCGAAGCTATGGAAATAATAACAAGGAAATTCATCTCAAATTGGGTAACTTTTCATCTGAGCATCAAAATAGTGTGCATGAAATGGAGTAGAGGAAGAATAAAACATGTACAAAACATAGTCAAAAGTAGAGAAGGTTTGACGTGATAAAGGAGGTTTTACAAAGTGAGAATAGACAGGTTGAGAATTAAAGGGTAACTGAAGAAAGACATCAAATGCTGGGCATAAGACATGAGATGATTTGATTTGCTAAGCAGCTAGGCTTCTAAGCACAGTGTATTACCGAATGCTTCTGAGAAAAAAAGGGATTCAGTGAAAACCCTTTTTTGAAGAACGTTTTGTCTGCTATTTGTCAAATGAGATAACAGTTGCTCTAATTACAGAAAATATATGACAGAAATAGTAAATATACACTGTACTTATCAAAGCAATAAACCTACAGCTCAGTAAATTTAATTTGGCTGTTCTAAAGTGCTACATGCTGTGACTGAGTCCTTTGGTGAGAATACTTAATATCAACAAGGGAGTTTTCAGATTAAGAATTTCTAGTTCAGCATGTTTCCTTAAAATTAATGTAACTTTATGGGGTATCTTGGGAAGTTAGTTAAATTTAAATGGAGACGTTTCTTTTTAGAAAAACCTGAACTATTTTAATTGATGTTCATGCTTCTATATATATATATCACTTTGGAATGCAAATTTAGTATGCAGTCAGATCTGTTTCTAATCTCAGGTTTTCCATTTACTAGTAGATTAACACTGAATAAAATACATTAAATTATTTGTATATGTACAAGAAAATGGGGTTAATATAAGTCATCTCATGATAAGTTTCTCAAAATCATATTTTCTATATTATGAGGTATCACTAAAATACCAAACACATAGAACAGGTGAAGTACATCAAAAGAAAATGCACTATCTGAAGATTCTGTAACGATGATATAGTTAGTGATACCTACTCTATACCAGGCACTTTGATAAATAGTGAGATAAAGTTACGATCAAGTGTATTTCCAGCCCTCAAGAAAATTAGTATCTAATAATCAAAATATTTTCTGTAGCTCAGCTAGAAACCATCTTCTGCACAGCTATGAACTTACTATTCATTAACGCTCTTTTATAAATCCTGGAATAAATTTTATGTAAATCAATCTCATGATGATAACACAGAGCAGAACTATACTTCTGGAGATTCAAGCACTTTCATTTTATTCTAGATTAATTGCTCTATTATATAAGCAATATATTTGACATGACTAAGAATATTTAGAATAAATGACATGACTCTACTTTGAAATTTTTCGCCCTTTAAATGGTGTTACCAAAATATAGAGGTCAAGTTGACATAAAGACATAGTGATTAGTAAATTTAATTTCCTTTGCATTGCATATCCCTTTACTAAAAAAAATAAACAAGTCTTAAGTACTTACTAAACTGTTCACAGCATGCTATGTGTCCTGGTACATTTTCAAATAATAATAATAAAAGATCTATAATAATATATTTATAAGATGCATGTAATTATAATTTATTGTTATTATAAGATTTGTTTTGATAATAGTAAAAGATCTATTATTTTCTTACTGTGTGTAAGGTACTCTACTTTGTATTTTATATGCATTTTCTCATTGATTCTACATGGAAACCTTATGAGGTTAAATTCTGTAATAAATACATTTAGGGTTTCTTGCGTAGCTCATGCTCCCATCTTTGAAATTGCCATTTGGCAGATGAGGATATGAGGCTAGGTGCTGTGTTTAATATATATTTTATCCCTGTGGTCACAATTGAGCAGAGAGGAGATTCTCAGTGTTTCAAATTGGACATGAGAAAACCAGGAAAATTAAATGATGATATGAGCTTAAACAAAAACATAGTGAACAATACAGGCCGGAATCTGTTCCTTTTTCAGAACAATGCCAAGAATAAATAGCACTTTTAGAGGTACAAAGAAGACATGAAAGCTAAAAAAAAAAAAAAAAAAGAAAAGAAAAGAAAAGAAAAAAGAAAACAAAGAAAAGAAAATCTCATCCTCAAGTAAAATATGGATAATTTAAAGGGTGCATAGAAAGATTCAGAGGCAGAAATTTCAGTCACTATGTGTGCTGGCTGAATTTTATTTTTGTTCTGTCATTAAAATTGCTTATTGCACACTTCGGAAAAACCCCTTATTCATTTGTATTGTATTACCTTATTAATAAAGTGCTTTGTACTGAATGAGCCCTGAGTAAGAATGAAGATACTAGTTGTCCAACATTCTTGCCAAAATTTTATATTGTAGTATTTCTATTAGCTATTCCAGCATTTTTTGTGGAATTATATCATTTTGTAGCTTTAATTTTTATTCTCCTAATGACTAATGATTTTTAGTACCTTTTTTGATCATTCATTTATCTTTCTTTATATTTATTGTGGACATAAATATAAATATCAGAGTAAAGACTTTAAATGAAAATTAGAGCAAATATCTTCATAATCTTGGAGTACACATGTATTTCTTAGATTTGACCAAAATGTACTAACTATACAAGAAAAAATGATAAATCATATTCATCAAAATTAAAAACATCTGCCCGTCAAAGATATTATTAGGAAAATAAGTTGACAAGCCACACTCTGAGAAAAAAACTATTTGTAATACGTATGTTTGGCAAAAGCTCAAATTTATAATATACAGAAAACTTACATAACAAGCTTCTATAGGCAAGCAACCCAATTAAAAATGGATAGAAGGCTTGGATACATCTAAAGAAAGATAAATTAATGATCAATAAGCATGTAAAAGTACTCAAATTATTAGTCGTTAGGGAAATATAAATTAAAGCTACAGAAAGATATAATTCCAAAAACGCTGGAGTAGCTAATAGAAATACTACAATATAAAATTTTGTCAACAATGTTGGACAACTAGTATCCTCATTCTTACTCAGGGCTCATTCAGTACAAAGTACTATACTAATATAATAACACAGTGTAAGTGAATAAAGAACTTTTCCAAAGTGTGCAGTAATCAATTTTACTGACAGAACAAAAATGGAATAGAGCCAGCGCACACAGTGACTGAAATTTCTGCTTCTGAATCTTTCTATGCATCCTTTAACTTCTCCACATTTTACTTGAGGATCACTGTTTTTTAGCTTTTATGTCTTCTTCATATACTTACAGAGAAATGGGTTGACATTATTTTTTTCCATTCAAATAACCAGTTTTTCTAACTATTTTTTATTAAAAGTTTTTTTGTACTTTGTGTTTCAATTTGATAATTCCTATAGAATTGCCTTCAAGTTCACTGACACTTTCCTTTTTAGTTGCTAGCATGCTGCTAAATCTGTCAATTGAATTCATTTGGTTTATTTTTATAGTTTTTATCCCTGTGTTGAAATACCTCGTTTATTATTAAATGTTACACATTTTTTTTCAACTAAATCCATGCATAAATTTTTCAAATCTAGGCTATCTCTGTATCTGTTTGAATTTTCTGTTTCCTCTCTTTTTTGTGTGTGATGGAGTCTCACTGTGTTGCACAGGCTGGAGTGCAATGTCGCAATTTCAGCTCACTGCAACCTCTGCCTCCCAGGTTCAAGCAGTTCTCCTGCCTCAGTCTCTCAAATAGCTGGTACTACAGGCACACTCCACCACGCCCAGCTGATTTTTTGTGCTTTTAGTAGAGACACGGTTTCACCATGTTGGCCAGGTTGGTCTCTAACTCCTGACCTCAGGTGATCCACCCGCCCTGGCCTCCCGACGTGTTGGGATACCTCCCAAAGTGTTGGGATGCCTCCCAAAGTGTTGGGATTACAGGCGTGAGACACAGCGCCCAGCCTGTTTCCTCCCTTGACTATGGACCACACTTTCTTGTTTCTACATGTTTAGTAATTTTTACCGTACATCAGATATTGAATATAAAAGTATCTAGTACATTTGCAAAACAATATTTAGCCTAGAAAATGGAACACCCTTATTTCTGTAAGGTCTCTACTATTGAGGCTGAGTATAGCCATATTTTACCTCGTTCTGGACTTCGTTGCAGCTTTATTCCTTTGATTCACCACTGGTTTCCACTACTTGGTGAAAAGAACAACGACATTTTCTTCATCCAAGCCTGGGACTTGAACATCAGCAAAATGTCAGTAATTTTCGTGTGCCTTTCCGGATGCCAGCTTTCAAGCCGTGGGAAGTCACTTTCTAATTTAAGCTTGGCACCAGGCCTTTGGGCCACTGAGAAATCCTCTCTCGTGTCTAGGTCAATCCATGGGAAGTTTACTGGGACTCTCCCTCCCTCAGCTGGTCTCCATTTGACCCTTTGAAGCAGAGCTGCAATGCTTTCAGTGAACACCAGGGGTGCCCGAGTAGGATTTCTCTTTCTCAGAGTTCCTACCTCACCTGTGCGGCCTGTGGAGGGTTTCCGCAAAACACACAGAGACGGTGAAGAGTGGCTTAGACGGATTTATCTCAGCTTTCCTGTCCTCCTCACCATCGCTGACAGCGGTTACCTGCAAATGACAATGACTCATTGTGTCTCAGGTAATTGTTCTCTGGCTGTCCTGCCCTGCTCAGCTAAATAAAGTAAGCCACTGCCTTGCAATGGGGACGGCACCTCAGGGATGGGATTCCCCTTAATTCTCCTGTCCTATCTCAGCTTTTGATTAAGGAAAGACTAGTAGAAGAAACATTAGTAGAAGAATGCAACTGAATTTGTGACTGAGGTTCCTCAGTATTCTCATCTATCAAACCAGCCCACAAATGTCCATTAAAACTGTATTAAATGTTCAGCTGATTCTCCTTCTGCCCTTCTCAGGAAGATTTTTTCTCCTCCTCTCTCTTCACCAGAAATCAAAGCAGCTGGGAGGCTCTTCTGCCTTCGAAAGGGTCCGTCACTTTCTGAAGTGGAGTTCATACATTTCTGATGTTGTTTTGTTTTCATTTTCAGCTCTCTGATGTTTTGTTTTATTTGCTCTCTTTGTTTTAATGTTGTCTTTGTAGTTTCTTTAGCTTGCTCTTTTTATTAACATGGGACCCATAGTCTCTTGCAGCTTTGTACATCCCAGTGAAAAGTAGATAGTTACTATTAAGCTCGTATTTTTATTATTATTTTTACACCTCTGAGTCATACCTCCAAGACAAGCTAATATATTCTAAAGAAAGTCATGTATTTTCTGACATAAAGTCTCATTTTTAAGTAGTTAATTATACATTTTTAAATATACTTCTTAGCTACCCATATTTTTCTCTTCTTTAAAATTTCTGCAAGTATTTCCAAGTAAATAAAACTCTGTTAGTATTAATAAAAAACAATTTTACTTTATGTGAGTAGTGAGTCCTCATATTTATAATTCCCAAGCTATGATATTTCCAAGGAGCTTTTAGAAAGAGTTGATAGAACATGCTGTTAATGTTAACATTTTTTTTCCAAAGGAAAAAAGAAATATCAAAAAAATTTCCCAAAATCCATACTTTCATTTTTCATTTCTTTTTCAGTCAAAAATATCTGAAATAATTTCTTAAGTCTTAAGGTGAATGAAGATCTTTGGACAGAGTTTTTGTATTTATTGGCATTCGTAAATAGTTCTTGACAAAACTGTTTACATTCATATGTTTTCAAATAAAGAAACTATAAGATAATTTTAGATACCTCCATTGATTGATATAGTGAACTACCAAGTTGTTTTCTTCTGTCATTTATGATTTACTTCTGAAACACCCACCAAAATGTCCCTTTTCCTTATGCTGTATTATGACAGGAAGTTTCATATGGACAACTAAAAATACAACATAAAATAATCCAACATAAAAGATGTAATAAAACTTAAAAATGTGTAACAAAAGCATTCATTTCAAAAGGAATTAATAATTAAATCAATAAGATTAGTTCTATGCTTATTTGTATTTTTGAAGTTAGTCATGTTCCTCAGTAGCATCTTTCTTTTGTCACATTAAAATTGTAGGGACAGCAAAGAGCCATTTGATTTCTTATTTTTTTCCTTCTTCAAAGTGGACTTTATGAAGTGTATCACTTTTTTTCATGAGCATATAATGATACAAAGTGACATGCTGTGAGGACCCAATGCCTACTGCTATTCAAATCAGAGCAGCGTATTGAGGAATCTGAGGCTCAGAAATCTTCTATTATGTTTTCTTTCCAGTGACGTTCTTCATAGAATTCATCAATAGAGGGATATAATATTCATTCTGTAGGTGATATCCAAAATTGTGACTATTAGTGACTTTATCTATTAAGTTATTTATGCCTCTGTGGTAAAAAAAATGACAATGATAGTAGCAGTCATATTTTAGTGAACACTAGTAATGTGTCAGACACTATGCTATAAACATTAGATATATGTTGTCATTTAGTCTTTATAACAGTCTTATAAAGTAGGCTTTATTATTCTCATCTTATGGATGGAGACAGACAGTTTAAGTGACTGGACCAAGATTATACAGTTATTAAGTACCTGAGTGAGAATTCAAATCTAGCACTATCTGATTTTCTCCCTGTATGAAGAGTGAATATAAGCCAAGCCCTACCCTGCATTGTAGGCATCAGCATGAGAAACACAGCCTGAATCTGGATCTTTACTACTAAAATAATACTGCAGGTACAGACCATCATAATTGATCAATAAATAGATGTAATATATTAAAAAACTTATTTTTCACCAGAAAGGACAACTGAACCCTAAAGGAAGTTTGCTAATTGCTCTTCCCTGGTGCTGGCATTAGGCAATGTTAACCAAAACAAGTATTAACTATAAGAAAATTATCACTAGCAAATATTTCATAGATAAAAACTCATGCAATTATAATTGTTCTCAGCTGTCAAAGAAGCAATTCTAATCAATAGCTTATTTTAACTGTGGGGCTGCAAACTGCAAGTGCAAGTGCATTTTCCCCTTTCATCTCCTTCTATAGATATGAACACTACTGATTAAGGATACATTTTAATGCACAAATGGTCAAAATTTAAAGGTAACAAAATGTAAACCTGAAAGTGTTCAATAATTCCTTCCTTTCTGGGTTTTAAACATACATATTTTTGGCCTATGCAAATTACAGTCACAGAAATCATCAGGTTCTTTTTTTTTTTGCTTAAGGGACATTTTCTAGGGACTCAGATGGCTTAAGGTAGTCTCCCCCACCCAATATTATGGTAATAAATTATAAACCATAAAGCTGGATTCACCAAATTCTGAAAACTATTTCACAGTTTATAACAGGATGATAAATAAAGCTTTCTAACGTGTTAGTCAAAACTCCATCAACCACATTAACTCAGCTATAGGTAGCTCAGTATGTGTCGTCATGATGCATACTGTACACATCATGAATGCATCGTACAGTATGATCTATCGAATTATATTTATGACTTTGTTTTGTTTGTTTAATTTAAAGTTTCTAAACAAGAGAAAGAGTGTCAAGAGCTATGACTGACACATGTCTGGAGATATCAGATTATTTTTTCTCTTGAGTGGAACAGGTGTGCAGCCTAAAACCCCAGATAATTTTTATAATACTTACATAAACAAGATAAAGTGATTCTTCAGGACATTCATAGGTAACTATTTTGGAAAAGTTACTGCTTTCTCAGAAATGTTTTAAATGGATGACATTCGTTTCTAGAATGCTAAGAAAGGAAGCACCACCAATTGCAAATAGACAAAGTTGGGTCGTAAAACCCAAGTTTGCCTGTAAAATCTATAGTCATCTCCCCTTTTTCACTTCAGATTTTAGTTATGTTAATCTTTTCTCTCTCTCCCTTTTTAAATTTTTAAGTTAACCTAGCTAAAAGTTTGTCCATTTTGTTTAGCCACTCAAAGAACTGACTCTTGGTTTCATCGATTTTCTCTGTTTGGTCTGTTCTCTATTTTGTTTATCTCTGCTCTCATCCTTATTTCTGTCTTTCTACTGTCTCTGGGTGCAGTTCGTTCTTTTCTAGTTCCTTAAGCTGTAAACATTTTGTAGTTTCTTAAAGTAGATATGAAATATTTCCTTTTTTAATGTAAGAGTTTACAGCTATAAATTTCCCACCTACCACTGCTTTTGCTGCATCTCATAAATTTTAGAAAATGTTGTTTTCATTTTCATTTGTCTGGAGATATCTTCTAATTTCCCTTGTGATCCTTCTTTGACGCAATGGTTCTTTAAAAGTGTGTTTTTTAATTTTCACATATTTCTGTAGTTTTAAATTTTTTCTGTTATTGATCTCTAGTTTCATTCTTTTGCAAACAGAAAAGACACTTTGTATAATTTTCAATCTTTTAAAATCTATCAGGACTTATTTTATGACCTAATATGTGATGTCTCCTGAAGAATGTTCCATGTACACTCGAGAAAAATGTGTATTCTGCTGTCACTGGTTGGGGAGTTCCGTTTATGTCTGTTAGGTCCGTTTGGTTGGAAGTGTTGTTTAAGTTCTCTGCTTCTTTATTGATTTTCCATCTGGTTGTTCTATCCTTTATTGAAAGTGGATTATTGAAGGCTCTTTCTATTATTATAGATTGTGTGGTAATGTTTATGGCATCCAGCTTCTTTTAAGAATTTGCGGTGAAACCACGTTCTCACTCATAAGTGGGAGCTGAACAATGAGAATACATGGACACAGGGAGGGGAACATCACACACTGGGGCCTGTTGGGGGTGGGGGAAAAGGGGAGGGAGGGCATTAGGACAAATACCTAATGCATGCCGGGCTTAAAACCTAGATGATGTGTTGATAGGTGCAACAAACCACCGTGGCACAGGTATACCTATGTAACAAACCTGCATGTTCTGCACATGTATCCTAGAACTTAAAGTAAAATAAAAATAAAAATAAGGAATTTGTGGTAAAAATTTGAAAGAAGTACACAGAAGGGGCAGAGAAATAAAGTGATAACATTATGGATTTATATTATAAATTTTATTGAAGTTCATATTCATTTTTCTTTTCTATAGCCTCAACATCTACACAAACAGGCTGGGAACACCCTTCCCCACTATGATAATGATGGCTCCTGCCACAAGTTTCCCTTCCTGCCCTTCCCTGGTTATGACCTAGTAATATTCAAAAACCCCAATGTAGTCTCATGCCTTTTCATATGTCCGCCACACTGACCCCTAATAATGGCAATTGCCCACAGGTCCTCTATTTCTTTAGGCTCTCTACTTGCTTAGTTGAACCAACTCCATAGGTGTTCCTCTCATGGCTTTTTCTTGGTGTGCAGTGACTTTCTCTCTCTAGGACCTGTGGTTACATAATAAACTTTATTTTTCTGAGTCTCTTCTTTGTTTACTCTTACGGCCGCACTTGACTGACCATTAACTAAAATGTCACAGAACAAATTTCTACAACTCGAATTGATCGTAAACCTAACCAAACCTCTAGTTATACAGCAGGAGAAACTGATGCATATTAGAATTGAAAATCTAGCTTAAAGTAACATAATGATTTATAACAGAACTGGGTCTAAAATACAGATAATTTTGTTTCACCTTTCATATGAATTTTGTTGTGTGTGTATGATAATTTCCCAGAAATATGAATTAAGAAATAATCTGCAGCCTCACCTGTGTTCAGTGGGAAGGAGAACTGTAGAGGATTACTTGGTGTCTGCCAATGGCACTTCAAGGAATGGGCAAACCCACTCTCTGATGCATGTCCCTGTGCTTGTGATCCCTGGTCTAGAATCAAAAGCTCTTGTGATTCAGAAATCCATGTTTTCTACCAAGCAAATGACTCTAAAATATGGTACATGTTTCATTAGTTCTATGTGAGTTTATTTTTAGACAGAATTTTTAAAAGGTGCTTTAATAAATATTTTACTTTAAGAAGTAATAAGAAGATGTGTAACTAGTATATATATAAGCACGGTGAATGAAGTTTTTCTGGAAAAAAAAATATGTGCATAGTGAGTTTAAGAAAAATATTTGATAAAATTTGACAACATTGAGAAGTAATATTATATGATATTTAAGATCTTAAAATCTAGTAAGAATCCAGTATAAATTCTGACTCTACCACTTAAACAAGTTTCTTAACTTCTTAACTCTGCTGTATAGACCAGATAAGCATGGTATTTACCCACAGGATTATTGGAGGATTAAATTTGTTAATATAAATAAATGCTCAAAACTGTGACTAGAATATTGTAAGCACTGCATTATAAGTCAACTAGTGTTGACTAGTTGCAATATTGATGACCCATACAAAAAAAATGTGAAGGTTGTACAGAAACAAACGAAGTTTAAGAGAACTAATGTATTTTCCTCCAGGTCTTTTGACATTGCTGATGAATGGGTCCTTAAGAATATTAGCCCTGGGACTAGCTAAAAGTCAAAAAAGAAATAATCAACCCACCCTGTTTTTGTGATATATCGGGCATTTTAATGCTATAATGAAGCAGACTTTCCACATGTTCAACATTGTGTTGAACATTGTGTTCAACAAGTTCTGAGGAGAGACTAGTGATACATGATTCTTAATCTTGCAGAGCTCACATAGCGTTATGATTTCCAGGAAATTTATTAAATTAACTGTCTTGAGTAAATAATACAAAATCCCTGCAAATCATGCACTGTGTTATATTTTCAAGAAACATGACGGCATCTTCAAATCCAGTAATTGCTGACCTTAAAGCTTTTTCAAAAGACAAATGTAATGGCAAAAAAGGTTTACCTAGCATATAATTGACATACATCTGTCACTTGAAAGGATAATTTCTAATAAAATAAAATCAGCATTTATATTTGCTATCATCTTCAAGTTATATAAACCACACTGTTCAACCAATGTTTCGGTCTACAATTTCTTTGCCACATCTCTTACTGCATCGTCTTTTGATCTCTGTCTATTGCAAGAGTTAGTCTCAGCCAGAAGGTATACCTCTAAAATAAATTTAGCTTCTATTGCTGGTTCTTCTTAGTGCTATATTTTTTCAGCAGATACACAAATGCTGTTCTACTTCAGCAATAATTTCTAGTTCCTTAACTCCTTCTGGGCAACCAGCTGAAGATTACCAAGAAATTTTCTAACCAGCTGTATCTAGGACCAACTCAGACATCATGCATATTTAGAAAGTTTGGGCTCATTTACTTCAAAGGGTATTGCAGTATTCTGTCTTATAACCTGTTTAACTGCTTTCAGAAACAAGTTTAACACAACCTCTTCTGCAGATTTTCCAGCTGAATAGTGTCAGCTTAGGGCCTTGCAGAAACCCTTTCTTGCTGTCACTAATTTCCCATCCTATGAAATAACTCCAACTGCACTAGAACATTGCCCAGATGGATGGCTTCTTCCATACTCTGGATTGTGGAAAAAAGAGATGTTTCTGCTCAGGTGAATGAGGGCACATTAAGATTAATCCAACTTTCTTCCTTTAAACCTCAATCTTCTACACTATACTCAACTAAAAGAATACAGGTAGAATTGATCATTGCCATTAGTTCTATTAATTTTTTCTACCTGTGACCAAGCTGAATTCCAAAAAAGAACCTAACATTATTGAAATGGTAAGGTGATGAGAGGCAGTTAGCTGTTTTTTATTATTATTCTTATTTCTAGACCTCTGAGTTCTGACCTGTTAATTCACCAGATCATTAAGTAGTAAGAAATCTGTCCTTTGGAAAGCATTTACTTGCATCTATTGTTTATGGTAGATGCCAGGACTTCTCCAGTCTACGGCCCATTTCTAGTGCTCTAGGGGCAGTGTGAATAGCAGGAAGAGCACAGGTGCTGAACTTAGGTAGACAATAGTTTCAAACCTTGGTACTATGACTCCCAATATTGTGCCTTGAATAGAATTAATAGACTTGTTGATATTAAATTCCTAATCAGTGAAACTGAAACAATAATGCTTATTTTGAAAATTTCTGTAAGTCAAATGAAACAAATATATGTATAAAGTTAGGCCTATAGATGTGATTGGTAAATTTTAGTTTAATAATGATATTTATTTATATTTTAATCATTCAGTTAGTATTTATTAAGCTGTTATCATTTCAGATACAATTATTCTACTTTAATGATAAAACTGTATTTTTTTCTCTGTGGGGTACCTATAGAAGGCCTTCATACTAACTAAATGTAAATTTGAATGTAGCATTATTATAAAATCTTCTGTTTTAGAGAACACTAAAAAATTACAAAAATTTTCTAGCTTTTGTTTACATTGGAAATATTTAGAGAATTTTAAATGCATGATACATTGGAATACAAGCAAGATATTAAAGGAACACAGAAAATAGCACATATCCCAATATTGTGAAAATCTGCCTTAGTTTTTCAAAAATAGAGACATCAAAACTGAATCCTGAAGAAAGAAGAGAAAGAAGCTAAGTTAAATTGTGAGGGTTCATGTTTTAGGCCTGTGGATGGTCTAAGAAGGCATGAAGTAGAGCTTCCCAATTCTTTTTGTTTTAAAGGAAGGATATCAATTAAAGTAGGACACATCCTGATATTTTTAGTTAGATTGGTTGACCAGCTGTTTAGTACTTTTCTATGGACTGAAGCTGCTGCTGAAGCTTTTTCTTCAGTGTTTCACTTGTCCTATCTGGTCATCTTTGCCTCACACAATCTCTAATTATTGAATATCTAAAAGAAGCGCAGTTTGTTCTACTTTTTAGCTGCAATGATTATCTCAAATGGAAGCTGAATGGCTTCTTTTAGAAAACCAGAATAAAGGAAACATGGTGATAGTATCAAACTGGAAGATCAATCCACCCTAGAAGAGCTTTGCTGCACTGGCTGTGACTTGTCAATAGCAGGAGGCCCTTGCAATTAATTTCTGAACTGTTCAAACCAAGCTATTCAATCATCAGGAGTGACATGGTGCTACTGATTTTTGAGATGTGATCATGTGCATGTTAGTCAGGATGTCAGCAGGAAACAGATGGCACTTTCCAATTAGGATAACTCAAGGGAGTTAAATAAAGGGACTCTTTGCAAAGATGTGGAAGGGTGATCTCCAGGACTGTTTCACTCCTGAAGGGGTGAGTGGACACAGCAATTATAAAAATTCCCTAAGACAGTCATATGGAGACCGCCACCTGGAGAGGAGATTTGACCTTTTGTTGAGGAATGCAGCTAGGCCAAGGAGAAACCAGAGCTGGGAGAATAAATACCTTTAACATCCTCTCTCTCTTTCCATCTTTCCAGTTGTCAACCCAGTGAAAGAAGCAAGGGATCCATAAAGGTCAGGCTCTTGGAGACAGAGAGAAGGCTATTTAATAAGAAAAGATGATCTGGAGGGCATAAAAAAGCTATCTAACACAGTTTAATTCATGAATCAAAAAGGGGACCAATTCGTATGAATGTACTTAATTATTTCCCATCCTTTAAAACTGCACTGTGTATGAAATTATTTACAAAACAGTATTATGGAAAAAAATGCAATTATTAAAGACTGCTTCTTTTTTTTTTTTTTTTTTTTTTTTTTTTTTTTTTTTTTTTTTTGAGACGGAGTCTCGCTCTGTCGCCCAGGCTGGAGTGCAGTGGCGCAATCTCGGCTCACTGCAAGCTCCGCCTCCTGGGTTCACGCCATTCTCCTGCCTCAGCCTCTCCGAGTAGCTGGGACTACAGGCACCTGCCACCACGCCCGGCTAATTTTTTTTATTTTTTGTTTTTAGTAGAGACGGGGTTTCACCGTGGTCTCGATCATCTGACCTCGTGATCCGCCCGCCTCGGCCTCCCAAAGTGCTGGGATTACAAGGGTGAGCCACCGTGCCTGCCGAAGACTGCTTCTTATGTGTGTGTGTGTATGGTAGAGGTGGGGTGATTCTATTATGCCTTCTTAAATCTGAACTGTATTGCAGGCATCTTAGCTGACCTATTTATCGTCACCAAGAATATCATTGGATGAGCTGGGTCAATTTTAATAACATTTTCTGTAGGATTATCGTGTTAGAGTAAACCATAGACCTCACCAAGCAATAAAATTAACCATCAGAAGATATTGTATAGCTCTATAAAACTGACCTAGTAAAGTTAGTATTACCTCTAGATATTATATATTCACAATCTGTTTGAGCATGAAAACCAGGATCTTTTAAATGATGACACTCAATGATTGAAGGATAATAGATGCCAACAAAAATACTGGATCTGGAGGCAGAGACAATTTTCTATTGAATAATCATGAGTTCCTAAATGTGATTCTTATCCATTGGTTTTTAGTTGAATTTTAAGGTGGATACTGCCAGTTTTATATTAGATGACCAATGATATATTTCCAAAAATAGGTCAGATGCTCTCTCTTTGAGTCTGGAAAATACTAACCACATGAATTAACTTTGAAGGGCTCTTCTGACTTATAGGAGATGAACAATGTTTCCTATGGCCTACACTGAGGAATTTGTTTCCATTCAGACCATAAGCTGATTCAGTGTATTGTCCCTGTCATGTAATAAATACAAAACAAATATTATTTATTGTTATTACATAGCAAGTTTTAAATTATTCCTTCTCTCTATATATCCTTTTCATCCTGTGTTCTTACATCTTTACAATGTCTTGCTTCTTTCTACCAGGACAAATTAAGTAAAGCTTATCCTAGGACAGAGATGTTCTTTACATTTTGTTTAAAAACCACTACATCTTTGAGGAAATTCAAACAGAGTCAGATTCTATTTGGCTACCCCTTTCCCCTAGAACACTTTCAACTATTTTATTTTGAGTATATTGCAAAGTTTTAGAAAGTACTCAATGAATGAATAATCAAAAAGCCTTGAAGATGGAAAAATTATGGACCAAATTTTGAAGTCGAGAATGTTCTCATTCATGTTACATTTGTTTTTTATAATTTTACTTGCTGTCTCTTTGTAGAATTATAGTTATGCCACAGCTATAAATATAAAACAAAGGCTTGGTTTTATAGTTTACTTTCTGTTGCCTAACATTTCCATTGGAAACACTAAGTTTCTGGTTATAAATTTCCTCAGTAGTATTAAGGAAATCTGCTTACCATCTCGACAGCTAATCTGCAGGACCTGAGATGCAAAGCCTCACTCAGATGTTTCTGCTGAACCCTTCTGTGGTTATTAGTACTTAGTGAATAACTCTATCTTTGGGAATTGTATTCCTGGGTTGCTCTTGTTTTTGTTCCATGGATTTTCTGGTAAGGGAAGCAGTAAAGAATATGTCCTAATGTAACACCAAACCCCATGTGAGGATGCTCAGAATGGCATAAAGAATGGTAGGGATTAACCATCCGAACACATGGAGAATATTTAGAACAGTATCCATCCAGCAAATGGTAAGTAATAGTTTTATAACAGCAATTGTAATAATCATCAATAGCTTCCTTAGTTGTAGTGTAATAATATAAGGAAGATATATCTCCTACAAGGAAAAAAAAAGACAGAAAAGCAGGTAAGAGTATCAGGAGGATTATCATTAGAAGATACTCTATGTAGAGTTTTCTGTGTTATATTTTTCCTGTGGACCTTGACACCCTGTTGTTAGCATTGGGTCTCCTCTCATTGCCAGCTTCTGCTTTTGCCTGCACTGACCTTGAAGTTGTAGCACTTTGTCATATCCCTGAAAAACAGAGACGTAAAGGAGACTGCAATGGTCATAATTCTCCTATATCAGGGGACAACTTTGGATATAAGTATCAAAACCCTCCATGATTGACTGCCTGACAGAGGCCAAACCAAGCTTTGTTAATATAGAGGTTACCTAAGAGACTCATATGTTATGTTTCTGACCACTTACTAAAAATACAGATCTGATATGTGTGTTCACTCTATAATATTTTTGTCCTCAGCCACAATTGTTTACTTTCCATGCCAGCTCTTCTCCCATATAGCCAATAAACTTCCTTTATTGCTTCAAGCAAGTCTGCTCTGGTCCCTGATGGCATACCCAGCTCAGCAAGGCTAAAGCCCTATAGTTAACCAGTCACCTCCTTAAAGAGGCAGTTCAGTAACCATCCATCATTATTTGAGCAAACTCCTTCAGGGTCTCTCCTCTCACTAGAAACATTTAGCAAATTATTTGTTCCCTAAAAGCAGGGTACTCTGGCCAGATATGGTAGCTTATGCCTGGAACCCCAGAACTTTGGGAAGCTGAGGCAGGTGAATCACCTGAGGTCAGGAGTTCGAAACCAGCCTGGTCAGCATGGCAAAACCCTGTCTCTAAACACATACACACACACACACACACACACACAAAATTAGCTGGGCGTGGTGGCGCACACCTGTCATCCCAGCTACTTGGGAGCCTGAGGTGGGAGAATTGCTAGAACCCAGAAGGCAGAGGTTACAGTGAGCTGAGATAGGGACACTGCACTCAAGCCTGGATGACAGAAACAGACTCTGTGTCAAAAACAAACAAACAAACAAACAAAAGAAACCAAAAACAGGGTGCTCTATAGGGGGAGATACAATTCTAGTTCTAAGAGAAGTCTCCATTTCAGATTTTATATAAAAGTGGCAATTTATAAAAGGGAGAAATAGTACTAAAAAGCTCTAGAGGTACCTTAATTCTTTAAAATTGCAAAGTGTACTCTTAGCTCTATTGATTTCCCTTGACCACAAGTTTAAATTAGATTGTAGTCATGCATTTAATACATGGCATTAGCTTGGCAGAGTGAGAAAAGAAGCTACAGTTTTCTATGACATATTTCCTTCTTGGCACAATTGTTACAATACTACTTCAGAAAAACCATTCGTTTTTCTATTCTTTTTTCTATTTTACAAAAACTAGTGTGAAAATAGTACAATTATTCTTTCTTAGTTCCTTTTTTGAAAGATTCGTTGTTCTAAAAATGCCATTTATCTTTTATTCATTCCGATTTTAATCTGAAAATGTGTTTTAAATATCTATCAATAACCCAATTCACCCAGCTCTAAAATATATAAATTATCATCTATTTTATTGAGGATAAAGGAAAGATAAAGAAGAATAGAAAAAGGAGATAGGAGCCTGCACTTTCTTGAGCAGATACTGGGCTCAATGCAATTTATACACATAAATACATATATATTTCAAAGAAGAACGCTTAAATAAGAGAAAAAAAAGAAAAGAAATCCTTAGTTGTTTGCCCAAGATCACAAATAAAAACGGGAGAAATTAAATTCAAATCTAGGGTACCAGGCTAACCCTTCTGAGTTAATGGGAGGTCAGTTGCTTGTTAAAGTATATCAGTCTAATAATACCCACAACTAAGCGATAAAAGAATGTAGAAATCCATGTGTGATGGAGGACCAGGAGAGAGCTTCATAAGGAAGATGCACATGACATGGACCTTAAAAGACAGATCTAGTTTGAACTTATGGAAGGAAGAAAGGTCTCCTCTCTCAGAGTATGGTGATAAGCCCTCATCAGATTAAAGAAGTTGAGCTCTTCTGCCAGTTGTCTCAAAGGTTGAAGAATTTCAATGTCATTTGCCATGGAGCTCAGCATTTCTTGGCTATACTAAATCTAGCAGATGCTAACAGACAGAATTGGATGGCTGTAGCCTTCTAGTTTATGAGAAGACTTATAAACAATTTTCAAAGTCCACATTTAAAACTAACAGGATTAAGTATATGAAATGCATTGTAATTATTTATTCAGGTTTGTGTGTGTGTGTGTGTGTATGCACGCGTGTGCAAAAGTACAAGTGTATTCTCTTAAGTAAATTTTGGTTGCCATAGTGTTAAATGAAACCCAGCTTTATGGAAAAGAGTATGGAGGTTTCTCCAAAAATTAAAATAGAACTACTATATAATACAGCAATCCCACTACTGGGTACATATCCAAAGGAAATGAAATCAGTAAGTCAAAGAGATATCTATATTATCATGTTCATTGCGGCATTATTTACAATAGCCAAAGTATGAAATCAGTCTAAGTGTCCATAATAGATCAATGTATAAAGAAAAGTATATATAAACAATAAAATATTATTCAGCCTTTAAAATTTTGGGAAATCTTATCATTTGGAATAACACAGATGAACCTGGAGGACATTATGTTGAGTAAAATAAGCCAGACACAGAAAGACAAACACCATATGAATTCATTTATATGTGGAACCTAAATAAAGTCAAACTCAGAACCAGAGAGTACACTGGTTCCTACTAGGGACTAAATTGGGGATTGAAGAGATGTTGGTCAAAAGGTACAACATTTCAGTTAGACAGTAGGAATAAGTTCAAAAGATCTATTGTACAACATGGTGAGTATAGTTAATGACAATATATTGTATACTTGAAAACAGCTAAGAGAGTAGATTTTAAGTTTTCCCATTACAAAAAAATTGATATGTATGCGAGGTGACGCATATGTTAGCTAGCTTAATTTAGCCTTTCCACAACGTGTACATATTTTTAAAGAGAACATTACACACCACAAATACATATAGATTTTAGTTGTCAATTTAAAAATACATTTAAAAGTGGATCTTTGACTTAAATGTGAGTATCAAAAATGAATTCAAGCTTCTACTAAAGAACAGCAACAGAAACAAACCATAGACAAGTTTGTGGAAGAGGAGGCAGAGCAAGATGTCCAAATAGAACCCTGTAACAATTGTCCCCCCCAACCTCACCCAATACCAAATTTAATAACTATCCACCAAATTTAATAACTATCCACCAAAGAAAGCACCCTCTTAAGAACTAACTAAAAATCAAGTAAGTAATCATAGCACAAGGTTTTAACATTCTAGCAGGAAAAGAGGAATTGAAGAGGGTAGGAAAGACATTTTTATATTGTCAACACCACCCCTCCCTCTTCCCCTGGTAGTAGCACTCTGATGCGAAGAAAGAATCTGTGCTTCAGGGAGGGTGAGCGTGGTGACTGGGGCTTTGAATTGGAATTCAGTGCTGCCTGTCCCAGCAGAAAGAAATGCATGGTGGAAAGATTTCAACTGTCAGACATTTATGGACATGCTCTGGTCTAGGGGGACGGAGTGAGGAGCTTGTTACCCTGATGGGAAGGACAAAGCCTGGCTGGATTTGCCACTTGCTGAATGTAGAGCCTTTGGGCCTTGAGTGAACATCAGCAGTAGTCAGGCAGTGGCCACCATGGGCCTTCAGCACGACCCAGAGCTGTGCTGACTTCAAGTCTGACCCAGCACAGTGGCCATACGGGTTCTTGTGTCACTTCTCCCCCAGCTCCAGGTAGCTCAGCAGGGAGATAGACCAAAACCACAAAAAGCCACACCAAAAATAGAAAACTATAGGCCAATATCCCTGATTAACATTGAAGCAAAAATTCTCAACACAATACTAGCAAACTGAGTTCAACAACACATTACAAAGATATTCATTATGATCAAGTGGATTTATCCCAGGGAGGCAAGGATAGTTCAAAATATGCAAATTAATTAATGTGATGCATCATATCAACAGAATGAAGAAAAAAAACCCATATGATCATTTAAATTGATGCACAAAAATCACTTGATAAAATTCTACATCTCTTCATGATAAAAACCCTCAAAAAAACTGGATGTAGATGGTACATATCTCAACACAATAGTGATATAGGACAAAACTACAGCTAATGTCATAGTGAATGGAGAAAAACATAAAGCTTTTTCTCTAAGATTTGGAACAAGTCAAGAATACCTACTTTTACCACTGTTACTCAACATAGTACTGGAAGTCCTAGACAGAGCAAACAGACAAGAAAAATAAATAAAGGGCATACAAATTGGAAAAGAAAAAGTCAAATTATCTTTGTTTGCAGATGATATAATCTTATGTTTGAAAAATCCTAAAAACCCTGCCAAAAAACTAATAGAACTGATAAACAAATTCAGTAAAATGTCAGGATATTAAAATAAACATGCAAAAATCAGTAGCATTTCTATATGGCAACAATGAACAATCTAAAGAAGAAATCAACAAAGTAATCCTATTTATGATAGCTACAAATAAAGTAAAATACCTAGGAATAAATTTAATCAAAGTGAAAAATCTCTACAATGAAAACTATAAACATTGGTGCAAGAAATTGAAGAGGACACACAAAAAATGGAAAGGTATTCCATGTACATGGATTCTAAGAATGAATGTTATTAAAATATCCATGCTACCCAAAGCAGTCTACAGATTCAATGCAATACCACTTAAAATCCCAATGACATTCTTCACAGAAATGAAAACAAAAAATCTTAAAATGTATACAGAGCACGAAAGACCTGGAAGAGCCAACACATCCCAAGCAAAAGGAATAAAACTGGAGGAATCACATTACCTAACTTCAAATTATATTACAGAGCTATAGTAACCAAATCAGCATGACATTGGCATAAAAATAGACACATAGACCAATGAAACAGAATAGAGAACCCAGAAACAAATCCATACATTTACAGTGAACTTGTTTTCCACAAAGGTGTCAACATACATTGGGAAAGGACAGTCTCTTTAATAAATGATGCTGGGAAAACTGGATATTCATATTCAGAAGAATCAAACTAGACGGTATCTCTCACCATACATAAAAGTCAACACAAAATGGATTAAAGGCTTAGGTTTAAGACCTGAAACTATGAAATTAATAAAAGAAAATTTTAGAGAAACACTCTAGGACATTGATCTGGGAAAAGAGTTCTTGAATAATCCCCAGAAGCACAAGCAACCAAAGCAAAAATGGACAAATGGGATCACATCAAGTTAAAAAGCTTCTGCACTGTAGGGTAACAATCAACAAAGTGAAGAGATAGCTCATGGAATGGGCGAATATTTTGCAAACTATATATCTAAAAAGGGACTACTAATTTGAATATATAAGGAGCTTAAACAATTCCAAAAAATCTAGTAGTCTGATTAGAAATGGGCAAAAGATCTGAGGAGATATTTCTCAAAAGAAGACATACAAATGTTGAAGAGATATATGAAAAGATGCTCAACATGATAGATCATCAGAGAAATGCAAATCAAAACTACAAAGAGATATCATCTCATCCCAGTTAAAATGGCTTTTATCCAAAAGACAGGCAATAACAAGTGTTGACAAGGATGTGGAGAAAAGGGAACACTCATACACTTTTTTTTAAATTTATTTTTATTTTTTATTTATTTATTTTTTATTATTATACTTTAGGTTTTAGGGTACATGTGCACAATGTGCAGGTTTGTTACATATGTATCCATGTGCCATGTTGTTTTGCTGCACCCATTAACTCGTCATTTAGCATTAGGTATATCTCCTAATGCTGTCCCTCCCCCCACCCCCCACCCTGCAACAGTCCCTGGAGTGTGATGTTCCCCTTCTTGTGTCCATGAGTTCTCATTGTTTTCCAGTTTCACCCACGTCTCTACAAAGGACATGAACTCATCATTTTTTATGGCTGCATAGTATTCCATGGTGTATATGTGCCACATTTTCTTAATCCAGTCTATTGTTGTTGGACATTTGGGTTGGTTCCAAGTCTTTGCTATTGTGAATAGTGCCACAATAAACATATGTGTGCATGTGTCTTTATAGCAGCATGATTTATAGTCCTTTGGGTATATACCCAGTAATGGGATGGCTGGGTCAAATGGTATTTCTAGTTCTAGATACCTGAGGAATCACCACACTGACTTCCACAATGGTTGAACTAGTTGACAGTCCCACCAACAGTGTAAAAGTGTTCCTATTTCTCCACATCCTCTCCAGCACCTGTTGTTTCCTGGCTTTTTAATGATGGCCATTCTAACTGGTGTGAGATGGTATTTCACTGTGGTTTTGATTTGCATTTCTCTGATGGCCAGTGATGATGAGCATTTTTTCATGTGTCTTTTGGCTGCATAAATGTCTTCTTTTGAGAAGTGTCTGTTCATGTCCTTTGCCCACTTTTTGATGGGGTTGTTTGTTTTTTTCTTGTAAATTTGTTTGAGTTCATTGTAGATTCTGGATATTAGCCCTTTGTCAGATGAGTAGGTTGCAAAAATTTTCTCCCATTCTGTAGATTGCCTGTTCACTCTGATGGTAGTTTCTTTTGCTGTGCAGAAGCTCTTTAGTTTAATTAGATCCCATTTGTCAATTTTGGCTTTTGTTGCCATTACTTTTGGTATTTTAGACATGAAGTCCTTACCCATGCCTATGTCCTGAATGGTATTGCCTAGGTTTTCTTGTTGGATTTTAATGGCTTTAGGTCTAACATGTAAGTCTTTAATCCATCTTGAATTAATTTTTGCATAAGGTGCAAGGAAGGGATCCAGTTTCAGCTTTCTACATATGGCTAGCCAGTTTTCCCAGCACCATTTATTAAATAGGGAATCCTTTCCCCATTTCTTGTTTTTGTCAGGTTTGTCAAAGATCAGATAGTTGTAGATATGTGGCATCATTTCTGAGGGCTGTCTTCTGTTCCATTGATCTATGTCTCTGTTGTGGTACCAGTACCATGCTGTTTTGGTTACTGTAGCCTTGTAGTATAGTTTGAAGTCAGGTAGCGTGATGCCTCCAGCTTTGTTATTTTGGACTCATACACTTTTGTTGGAAATGTACATTAGTCTAGCCACTATGGAGAACAATGTGGCGGTTCCTCAATAAACTAAAAGTAGAATTACAGCAATAGATCCAGCAATCCCACTGCTATGTATGTGTCCCAAATAAATCAGTATATTAAAGAGTTATCTGCACTCCTGTGTTTACTGCAGCACTATTCCCGACTACCAAGATTTGGAAGCAATTTAAATTTTCATCAACAGATTAATGGAAAAAAAACACATTTATATGCACACAATGGAGTAGTATTCAGCCATAAAAAAAATGAGATCCTGTCATTGCAACAACATGGATTGAACTGGAGGACATTATGTTAAGTGAAATAAGCCAGACATGGAAAGATAAACTTCACATGTTCTCATTCATTTGTGGGAGATAAAAGTTAAAATGATTGTACTCATGGAGATAGTAGAATGATGGTTACCAGAGGCTCGGAAGGGTAATGGGGTGGGAGAGTGGGGACAGTTAATAGGTCCAAAAACAGAATGAATACGATTTAATATTTGATAGCACAACAGGGTGATTATAACCAACAATAATTTAAATACATTTAAATTTAATATATATAGTGCATTTAAAAATATAATAACAAACAATATAATTGGAATGTAACAGAAAGAAAGAGTAAATGCTTGAGGTGATGGATACCCTATTTACCCTAATATAATTGTAATACATTAATGCCTGTATCAAAATATCCAATGTACCCCATAAATATATACACTTACATACCCATAAAAATTAAATATGAAAAATATAAGGAATTTAAAAATAAAACGTAAGGTTACCTTTGGAAAAAGATTTTAATAAAATATTTATTTTGGATTGTTGCTAAGCATAGTCTAATGGTAAATTAAAAATATATACATATATATGTATATATACACACCTTTACCAATAAGACTTGTCATTCTTTACCCAGCACCTCTCTCTCTCTCCCCTGCCCCCATCTCTCTTTTCCACACAAAAAGCAATTCTGTTAAAAGCCAGAAGCCTTGCAGTAATTGCTTTCTTGGGATTCTGAAATTAGTGTACCTCTCCCTATTTATTTACCTGTTTGAAAGCAATGAGAGATTTCTTTACACAACCGAAGAAGATTGAAATCTCATAATCTATACCCTAGAAAGGTGTTGCCATGAATGTGAAACATTTGGAATAGTTGATGGGCTAAGTTTTATAACCTCTAGTGAACCAGCTCTTCCCAGGGCAGGGCCAATGTAGTTTTTACAATGTCTCCAACCCTTCAAAATTGCCCTTGTCTCAGCAAGATTCCTAGGTTCAGGGAGGCTGAGAAGGCTACATTTTGAAAACACATTGTTTAAAACTCTGTTTTAGAAAAAAATATTGATGGTTTTCTATTAACACTGGAATGAAATAGAGAGGAGTTTGACTCAATAATGACAGTATGTTTATGTTCCCAAGAAAACAGTCCCATTTTAATTGGCTAAGGGAGCCACCACTCAATCCTCGTGCTCTGTGGGATTGTAAAATTAGGTGAGCATATAATTAAGGATGAAAATCCAAATGTAAAATAGAGTTACTTCATTAATCTGGACCAGTACTCTCTAACTCACTCATTGCAGGGCAGCTAGAAGTTGAAATGAGACTTCCTTCCCCATTCACCTCCTGAATTTTAAACAGTTACATCTCAAGAAGATTTAGTTGTATATCGTTGCATTTTGATTAATTGGCTTAATTGAGGATCGTCAATTGTTTTATACCATTGCTTTCCTAATCTTGAATTTTTAAACACATTTTTAGACATTTCTGCGTGTGTGTGTTTGTATGTGTGTGTGCATGTGTGTGTGTGTATTTCCATCAGAAAGTATTTGTTAAAGATACTGTTTTTTTCTGGTTTGTTTTCCCCCAGGATTTCTGAAAACACACACACATGCACATTTGCATATAGATGACAATTTATATCAATATAGACTTCTTGAGTTATTTATAATTCTTTTTTCTCAAGACTGTCAATATCTTTGCATTGCCTTCTGGTTTTTCATGTGGTATATGAAAAGGCTAAGAGAGCTTTTTCTTCTTCATAGATAACTTTTTTTATTTCTCAAAATCCTATTAAATTTTCTCTATTCTTGAATTTAAAATAAAATTAAAACAATATACCTAGCTTTGATTTTTTTTTTTAGCTGTGTGAGCCTTTTTGATCAGCATATTTACATCTTCCTATCAGGAAAATTTTAAGTGTGCTGTGTGATTTCAGTAACTATTTTTTCCCCGCAGCCCCCCACCAAACCAGGCAATTCTTCATACAGAGAAACTAGAATTCCGGTATCTATTAATATCTTCCAAATACTGTATTATAACACTTTATTTTTATCTTCTGAGATCTCAGCAAATATCTCAATTTTGTCTTCTATATTTACTTGGATTTCTCTTCTTGATTTTTAATTTAGTAATTATGTTATTCATCAAAAGTATTTTTCAATTATAGATTTCACGCACTTCACATCTGTTTAATTTCATAAATCAGCCATGTATCATCCCCTTTTGTTCTTACACAAAATATTTTTCAGGTACACAGTTTTAGCTGATTCTTTGGGATATTTCTCTTTTTGTGGGCTGCAATTCGTATTTTGCTTATATCCTATGCTTTTCTTTTGTACTTTAAAAGCTCCACTCAATAACATTGATTTGATGGTAGACAGTAGCTATTGGAGCCCATTTGGAACAGGATTTCTTCTTCTTGCAGTATCTGTTTTGAAACAAAACACTGTCATTTCATTCATTCATTCATTCACTTATTCGATAAAAATTACATTCCTACTAGGGCCCAGGCACACGCAATGGAAATATAATGGAGACCAAGCTAGGCTGTCTGTTTTGGCTACCTGCCCCATAAAAAAGAAGAAGTCCAAGGGATCTACTCATTTCAGGGAATAATACTTAAGTCATTATTAGCACTGAAAGTTCCCCCCATGCCAACCTGTGGTAGTCTTTATAGAAGTAAAGTAGAGGGAGCAAGAGGTCAGCCACCCTCTCTACCTGTACAATAGGGTGTAGTCTTACATCCTGCCAATATTTTCATTGTTAACATGGCCTTTTACCATTTCTTTCTGAAGCCTGATGCTTGACAGAGACTTCTCTGAAATCAATGTGCATTGAAAGGTAGAAGTGGGAGAGAAGGAGCAGAGTGATTTACGTTACGAGTTATAGTATTCTGTCTACAAGAGGCTATGTGTAATACACAGCTTCTTTGTCTTCTGAAAGCTGCTGACACAATAAACTTGCTAGTAAGCTAACTGTGCTTCTAAGAAGTCATCTTGTCACCTATCCAGCTAAATGAAACATCAGTAGCAGAAACCTTAGGATCCTAGTGATGTCAGAGAAGAATAGTTAAGGTAACATCAATTTATCTTGCCTCTAATCAAGTGAAAAAGCTTTGGGTTTTTAAAGAACTTAACGCAACTACTGCTGCAAATAATATCTATTCCTGCTAAATCTTCAGATTCAAGTTTTACAATCATTTTCTGTGTGCTTCTTATATGCTTTCACATTGACTTTCTTAACTTTTATAAAAATTGTATAAGGTAACGTCAAATTTCTCCTTGATACAGGCGAGAAAACTAAGAAAAGTGAATTTGCGAAGTTGGCCTAGGATTGGCATAGAATTCTCCTAATGTAAACCTGTCAACAAGCCCAACTCAAAAGAAGCAACAATAATATTAAACATATACATATTGTTGAGTTAAATTGTATATATACTTTACAAAATGCATTTGTAAACTTTCTTGCTATTCCAGATCATCATCGTCTTCCACATCCTTCATGTTTTGGCAATAATTGATACTTTAAAGGAAGATTTCAAATATACTGGCTCATTTAAACATCAAAATTACCCAAGATGAAAAGCAAAGCCAGAACAATACCAAAGTACAGAGAAAGAAGCTAAGATTTAGAAAATTGAAATGTCTGACACGAAGTTTCTTCAAATATCTAGGGTCAGAGTTCTCTCTTGCACCTGTCATTATGAATATTATCAACTGCCAAATATTTGTTTCATATTATTCACCAGCAGTTAATATCTGGTAATGTTTCATTGTTACTGGACCTCAGAAACTTTTATGATGTAGCCTGACTGTGTTTAAATGTAAAAATTGAAAAATATTGAGAGGTGAAGCCAGCTGGACTTCCTGGGTCGAGTGGGGACTTGGAGAAGTTTTCTATCTTACAAGAGGATTGTAAAATGCACCAATCAGCACTCTGTAGCTAGCTAGAGGTTTGTAAAATGGACCAATCAGCACTCTGTAAAATGGACCAATCAGCAGGATGTGGGCAGGGACAAATAGGGGAATAAAAGCTGGACACCCCAGCCAGCAGCGGCAATCTGCGGGTCTCCTTCCACACTGTGGGAGCTTTGTTCTTTTGCTCTTCACAATAAATCTTGCTGCTGCTCACTCTTTGGGTCCACAACACCTTTAAGAGCTGTAATGCTCACTGCAAAGGTCTGCGACTTTCTTCTTGAAGTAAGAGAGACCACAAAAGCACCGGAAAGAAGAAACTGCAGACACACTATCCTTAAGAGCTGTAACACTCACAGTGAAGATCCCCAGCTTCATTCTTGAAGTCAGCTCGACCACGAACCTACTGGAAGGAAGAAACTCTGGACACAATATCATATATATGGAACAGGCAAGAAACAGTTAAGCAATGTGCTGAGTGATTCTGGGAGAACCAATAATAACTACAGAAACAAAATGGTTGTGGTCTGGGTGGACTGAGAAAGGAAAACTTACTTTTTCATGTTAAGGTAAGACTTTCTCTATTTTGAAACGATGACAGTAGGATCTTAGTGAGGATCCAGGCATTGGTAATAGACAATTTGATTTTTGCCACAAAGAGCAAAGCAAGTGGGAGCAATATAGTTTGGGGCCACATAATTCTGTTGTTTCATGAAATAAGTAGAGGAAATTCTGACCTAATAAATGTGTCTCAGAGCTTTCTGATGCATGCAGAACCATCCTGGAGCTCTGAAAATTTGCCGGATTACAACACTGGCTGGAACTAAGGAATAATAGAACATGAAAATTTGGAATTGGAAATGAATTTGAAATGTATTCATTCCAGCTCTCTGATATCCCTAAAATATGATTGTCCAGCCTCTGCTTTAAATCATTCTGATGAGAAGAAACTCACTGAGCCCTGAGGTGGTTTATTACAGTGTCGGATAATGTTTTTTCTTAAAAATTCACCTGTTTGTAATTTGCATCCATGAGTCTCAATTAACCCTCAAGAGTTTCATTGAATAAGTATATTCAATTTTTATTCATCAAGAACTTCAAGCATTTAGAGATATCTATCTTATATCTTCCCTGGTCTTTTCTTTTTCAAGCTAAATATCTGTCATTTAATCAACTTTCTCTTATAACACGTAGTTTTTATTCCCATGTTCTAAGTCCTTTTCATTTTTTGTCTTTTAATTTGTTAACACTTTATTTAAAATCCTACCTGTGTTCTGGTCAGTTTTTGACTATGAGACCAACCCAGGAAAAGGCTTTTCAGGTAGTTGTTAACTGTGTCAGCTCTAATGAGTATGGCTCATTTACCCAATGAATTTATTTAGACATCACAAAGGTTGTTCCACTTGCAGTCTATAAGCATTTATTAATTACTTGTTTTCTGCCTATTTCAGTATTTCACCCAGAAAATAGAAATGCTTTGTGTTTCGTTCCCTCCTTTCTTTTTCACCTACTTCTTAGCCTTGTTGATATCTGCTCTCTGAAAATACTCCTCCTGATGCGTAAAATTACTATGATGGTAATTGAGGAAAATTAACCCCCCTTTTCCACCTATTGGTTTGCTTCTCTCACATATACTTTGTCTTATCCGCGCCCTTCTCTCTTTCAATGTCACAGTCATTATGACATTGTGCTTAGCCCTCTTACAGAATTTCAGGAATAAAATAGATCATTCAGCCAAGAAATACTATTCATTGTCTACTATGAACAAGACATTAATCTGGGTACTGGAAATCAATGGAATAAATAAGACACCTAATAAGAGACTTCAAGCTCTGAATTTTTAATTAATATATCGAAAAAGTAGTTTCGGGGCCTATAAATTAATCCTCATAAAACATCATTAATTTAATATCGTAATCTTAATTTTACACATGAAGAATCTGATGTTTAAAGTTGTTAGGAAACTTGTCTATACCGATAGAGGTGATACATGGAGGGTGCATAAGGTTATCTGATGCCAAAGTCCACTACCTCTCAACCAAAATATAATATTAGGTTGGTGCAAGAGTAATTGTGGTTTTGCCATTAAAGTGGTGGCAAAAGCCTCAGTTACTTTCACACCAGTCTAATAAATATGTCTATCATTTCAGCAGTCATTGCTATTTCTCCCATTTAATCTTGTCAGTTTTAAATCTGCTTCAATTATTTGAGCCTATTTAAGGCAAAAACACATCTTATTTTAGGAAAATGTAGTGTATTCTGCCAAGAGGTGGCAGTCTCATTCGTTATAAATTTAACTAGCCAAGGGCAGGGATATTTGTTAGTGTTCCAGATAGTCAGGCATCTCTGATTTGAAGTTGTTTGGAATAGATTTGGAATTTCATTTAACAAATAATGCACCACGTCATAAAGCATTAAAGATCATCATAGTCACTCTGAACAAGCACAACTGAGTGGAACACAATAGCAATTTTAAAACTCCATCAAAAGCAGAAACAAACACAACTATGTTTCATCTCTAAAGCTAACATACTGAAGGAATTGATTTAGCAATTCTTGTCTTACCTGTAAAGCTTTAGATATATTTAAACAACCAAGCAAATTCCTATTTGGGAACAATCTAGGGGACATAGAATATGACTCTTCATTTTCTTGTGAGAACTCTCATGTATATGGGAAGTTTCTCCTCTGCCCTCTTAGGGTCTCCAGCTGGGTCTAAGACTTAAACTGAAATAATTTCGATGAACATGAGAAAAGTATACAAGTTTTATTAGGATAGTGCATATACATGGGAGTCCTCACAAGAAAATGAAGACCCAGAGAAGTGACAAGAGCAGAAGGCTTATATGCCTTTTAGAAAAATAATTGATAAACATGTGAAGAAATGGCATGAAGAAGGGGTTTGGGTTAGGGGCAAAAAAATTGTGGGTGAGTCACTAAGAGATAGATGCAGAAAACTAACGGAAAATATGGTTATCTCAGGAAATGTGTACAGATTCATTTTAGCGTCCATTCCCATCTCTGATGATAAAGATGGGTTTCTCTCTCCCTGGTACTAGGAGGCAACCTTTCTCATGGGATATGTTATGGCCTGTTTTTAAGTAGAAAAGGCCATACTGCACACAACAATGTCATGCAGTGTATTTTTTTTAAGTCGGATTCTCTAAAATAAGTGCAAGGTAAATGCAGAAATTGTTCAAATGGTTGGAAGGAAGTGATTCAAGCAGCACTAAAGAAGCTACTAGCAGCCTGGGAGGGATGCTGTAGGAACTCACTTCCAGAGTCATTTAGAAACAAACTATTGAGGAAACAATTAACTTCTCTTGGAAGAATGAAAAGAAAAAGGAAAAAAAAAAACCTTCATTATTTACCACTAGAAAACACTCCTGGGTTAGTTCTTGGAGAGATCATGCCTCCAACAAATTAGCCATTTAGATAAGTAAGAGTACTGTAGGATTTAGCTCTCTAATTTATCTAAGTTTCTCAAGAGATTTTGGGTTGCTTTGTTTTTTATAAAAACAGTGTTAAAAAAAACTTTTTTTTTTTTTTAAAAAGAGGGTATAATCATATAGATACAAAATGACCACGTGTCAAAAGTTGTATTCAACTCAGTCAAGAAGAAAACCAGTAAGATGTTTCCTTAAATTCTCAAAGGGAGGACTAAAGGGAACGTGACTGTAGGAATGCCACCTCAGGAATGCTGAAGAAATTTGCTAAATAGATGCAAAACTGGCAAAACTGGTCAATCTCCACAGAGCAGTAATCAACTGCACACAATTTTCATTGTTACAAAATTGACTTTTTATATAATTATTAGTTTTCTATAATTTATAGGGTTGTAAAATAGTTCAAAAACACTGAAAAGCAAGGATAACCTGGAGACACTACTAGACAGAATACTCAGTAATCTTTCTGGTCCATTTTGAAACCCTTCACATTTTTTTTCTATACTAGAGTCTTGTTTTAATTAAACTTTATAGTATTATGAAAACATTCTAATGTATATGTGAGCTTTTAAAAAAATAATGTATCTAATGTAGGTTTGGCTTCTTCAAAAGCATTTTGATTTCATAGGAAGAAAAGCTTACGAATCAGGTATTGTCTAGGTGACTTTGCTACAAGAATTGCATCTAAACGTTGATTAATGTGCTAAACATACATTTATTGAGTACAGGTTGTAAATAATGCACTTCCTAGCAGAAACAGAATTAACCTGGGCAAAATAAGTTTATTTAATATTATTTCTTAGCCTGCCAGAGCAGATGCTAGTTACAGCAGAAAGATCTACTGGATTTATTCTCTAGTATTTCAAATGGTTCCCTGTTTCAGTAATCTCTAAAAGTAAGTATGAAGGCTATTTCATACTGCTTGACACTCCAACAAGGTAGGTAACATCCATCCTCTGCCTAATTCCTTGGTACTCATGAGCCAAGCACTCATTTGAAATACTTCTCTCTTGTTAAAGAGGCTCTCTAATAACAAGGAAATTGTTTGAGCCAAAAACTTTTTAATGTGTCTTCTGTCCTCCATCAAAACTTTCAGGACAGCTAACCTGGAGCCCTTTCTTTATCCTACATTGTCAGTGTTGCAGAGTTCCAGTACTGTGCCCTCTGGGAAACTGTTTCTCCATGGTGTGGAAGTTTAGGACATGCCATCCCAAAATATGCCACTTTGCTATATTGATTATTTTGAGCTGAAGGCACATGAGAAACAGCAGATGCAGGAAGGGCCGTTTGACCTCCCCTTTTTACTTAAAAACAGGCCGTAACACATCCCGTGAGAAAAGTGCCTTCCTAGTACCAGGGAGAGAGAAACATCCTTATCATCAGAGATTGAAATGGATGCTGAAATGAATCTGTACAAATTTCGTGAGAGAGCCATATTTTCCATTAGTTTTCTGTATCTATCTCTTAGTGACTCATCTACATTTTTTTTGCCCCTAGCCCAAACCCCTTCTTCATGCCATTTCTTCACAAATTTATCAATTATTTTTCTAAAAGGTATATAAGCTTTCTGCTCTTGTCACTTCTCTGGGTCTTCATTTTCTTGTGACTCCCATATACATGCACTATCCTGATAAAACTTGCATACTTTTCTCATATTCATCTGAGTTATCTCAGTTTAAGTCTTAGGCCCGGCTGGAGACCCTAAGAGGGCAGAGGAGAAATTTCCCATATACATAGGGGTTCTCACAAGAAAATGAAGAGTCATATTGTATGTCCCCTAGATTGTTCCCTAATAGGAATTTGCTTGGTTGTTTAAATATATATGAACATTCTGATTAGACATTCATGAGTATATATTCATTAACTTTTAAAACTGCAGATTTTCTCCCAAATAAAGTTATGTCTGTGCATTTTAGATGTGCAATAAATTCATTCATTCAAAAATATTTACTTAGAATCAATTGATTAGTGTAGACAAATCTCTGTTCTCAAGAACTCTACAGTCAAATGGAGGAGATAGCTATAAAGCTATAGTTATATTTATTCTGGAATTACTTGTGTTTCAAAATATAGATTTTATTATTAGTCAGGTATGGCAAGGCCAACAGATTAAGAGACAATTGCCGTTGAAATGGTAGTTGGTTTTATTCACGGATCCCAAGAAATAGGCTCACAGGTTTTATTCACAGATCCCAAGAAATAGACTCACACTGAGAGTGGTCATGTATGGCAGCACTGGGGTCTATCAGGGGGTGGGGATGAGGGTGGAAAGTGTGGGCAAGAGCCTTAACAGTGATTTCCAGAAGAAGGACACTGGGAAGGCTGGTAAGTAGATTTAATTGCCATGGGCTCTGGGGCCCAGAGGAGCTACCCCTAATTGTCTGGTACCTGGCCCTGGAGTGATTAGCCAGGCAGAGAGTGGGATAGGGGCCCAGAGTGTGAGGGCCTGGTAAGGGAATTTCTTGAAGTGTGAACTCTGGATTGGTTGGTTTGCATTTGAAAAGCTCACTCTTGGTGGAGTTGTTTACTCTCTTTAGGAATTAGGAACTAGAGAAACCACAGGAGGGGCTGGAATAGAAAGGCCCCAAATGTCAAAATGTCAAAATGCAGAAAATAAAGAACAAGGTGAATACACTCATACTTAATTTTTTAAACCCTCAGTACCAAAAGTAATGATGAAGAATAAAGGAAATGAGGGGAAATACGACCAACCATGAAACAAACAAAAAGTTCAGAATTGTCTGTACTTCTTTCTAGCTTCTTATAATGTGAATAAGATGGATAAGTTGAGCAAACTGTGAATCCAGGGAAATAATCATAATTAATAACAGCAACTATTCAGGGTTTGCTTATCATGACTTGGGCATTATGATTAGTGCTTTTCATGCAGTTATTTTATTTGATTTTTCTGGCAACTCTGACAGTGTTAGGAAAGTGAGGCTTAGAGAGTAAGTAATTTTTTAAAGTTTACATAGCAAGTGAGTAGTAGAAGTGAAATGTATGCTGAGATATTTTCACTTGCATCTGTGTGAAGAGACCACCAAACAGGCTTTGTGTGATCAACAAGGCTGTTTATTTCACCTGGGTGCAGGCGGGCTGGGTCCGAAAAGAGAGTCAGGGAAGGGAGATAAGGGTGGGGCCATTTTATAGGATTTGGGTGGATAAAGGAAAATTACAGTCAAAGGGGGTTGTTTTCTGGCAGGCAGAGTGGGGGTCACAAGGTGCTCAGTAGGGGAGCTTTCAAGCCAGGATGAGCCAGGAGAAGGAATTTCACAAGACAGTGTCATCAGTTAAGGCAGGAACAGGCCATTTTCACTTCTTTTGTGGTGGAATGTCATCAGTTAAGGCAGGAACCGGCCATCTGGATGTGTACCTGCAGGTCACAGGGGATATGATGGCTTAGCTTCGGCTCAGAGGCCTGACATTCCTGTCTTCTTATATTAATAAGAAAAATGAAATAAAATAGTGGTAAAGTGGGACGGTGAAAATTTTTGGGGGTGGTATGGAGAGATAATGGGCGATGTTTCTCAGGGCTGCTTCGAGCGGGATTAGGGGCGGCATGGGAACCTAGGGTGGGAGAGATTAAGCTGAAGGAAGGTTTTGTGGTAAGGGGTGATATTGTGGGACTGTTAGAAGAAACATTTGTCATTTAGAATTATTGTTGATGGCCTGGATACGGTTTTGTATGAATTGAAAAACTAAACGGAATAAGAGAAAGAGAAAAACAGGTATTAAAGGTCTAAGAATTGGGAGGACCCAGGACATCTAATTAGAGAGAGCCTAAGGAAATTCAGCATAGTCCTGTCAGCAAAGATTATTTATTTACTTCAAGAGTTAAGAGTGGAGGTTTGGGGATAGCACCAGGAGATATCAGCTGTGATGGCTTGGAGAAACAGTGTAAACCGGTAGTGTGAACAAGAGCAGGGCATGTATGAGTAGTTGAGAATAGTGAATAGGAGTATGACTAGACAGAAGGTAGTAGGGATGGCAAGTTTTTTTGGGGCACAGTCTAAGTTGGTCTGGTGTCTGGGATGAGACTAGGGACTAATAAAAAGGAGCATCTATACAGGAGCTCAAATGGGCTGTACCCTGTAGCATTCCGAGGACAGGCCTGAATTCTGAGAATGGAAAGTGGTAGAAGTATCGTCCAGTCCTTTTTAAGTTGGTGGCTGAGCTTGGTGAGGTGTGTTTTTAAAAGACCTTTAGTCCGTTCTACTTTTCCTCAAGATGGAGGACCGTAAGGGATATAAAGGTTTCACTGAATACTAAGAGCCTGAAAAACTGCTTGGCTGATTTGACTAATAAAGGCTGGTCTGTTATCAGACTGTATAGAGGTGGGAAGGCTAAACTGAGGAATTATGTCTGACAGAAGGGAAGAAATGACTGCGGTGGCCTTCTCAGACCCTGTAGGAAAGGCCTGTACCTATCCAGTGAAAGTGTCTACCTGGACTAAGAGGTATTTTAGTTATCTGACTCGGGGCATGTTGAGTAAAGCTAATTTGCCAGTCCTGGGTGGGGGCAAATCCTCCAGCTTGATGTGTAGGGAAGGGAGGGGGCCTGAATGACCCCTGAGGAGTAGTAGAATAGCAGATGGAACACTGAGAAGTTATTTCCTTGAGGATAGATTTCCATGATGGAAAGAAAATGAGAGGTTCTAAGAGGTGGGCTAGTGGCTTGTACTATAGAATAGCCTGCCTTTGCTGGTGTGTGGTGATTAGGCCTGGTGGAACTGCCATCAATAAATCAAGCATGATCAGGGTGAGGAACAGGAAAGAAGGAAATATGGAGAAATGTGGTGAATGTCAGGTGGATCAGAGAGATAACAGTCATGGGGGTCAGGTGTGGTATCAGGAATAATGTGGGAGGCGGGATTGAAGTCTGGGCCAGGAACAATGGTAATTGTGGAACTTAACAAAGAGTGAGTACAGCTGAAGGAGCTGGGGAGCAGAAAGTATATGCGTCAGGTGTGAGGAAGAAAATAGATTTTGGAAGTTATGAGAAATGTACAGGGTAAGTTGAGCATAGTTTGTGATTTTGAGGGCCTCTAAAAGTATTAGGGCAGCAGCAGCCACTGCTTGGAGGCATGATGGCTAGGCTAAAACAGTAAGGTCAAGTTGTTTGGACAGAAAGGCTACAGGGTGCGGTCCTGGCTCTTGTGTAAGAATTCTGATTGCACTAACCATGCCTAGGAAGGAAAGGAGTTGTTGTTTTGTAAGGGATTGAGGTTTGGGAGATTAATTGGACACGATCAGCAGGGAGAGTGTGTGTGTTTTTATGAGAATTATGCCGAGATAGGTAACAGATAAGGAAGAAATTTGGGCTTGATTGAAGTAATGGGGGCTGTCTGTGAAGCTTTGCAGCAGTACGGCCCAGGTAATTTGCTGAGCCTGATGGGTGTCAGGGTCAGTCCAAGTGAAAGCGAAGAGAGGCTGAGATGATGGGTGCAAAGGAATAGTAAAGAAAGCATGTTTGAGATCCAGAACAGAATAATGGATTGTGGAGGGAGGTATTGAGGATAGAAGAGTATATGGGTTTGGCACCATGGGGTGGATAGGCAAAACAATTTGGTTGATAAGGCATAGATCCTGAACTAACTTGTAAGGCTTGTCTGGTTTTAGGACAGGTAAAATGGGGGAATTGTAAGGAGAGTTTATAGGCTTTAAAAGGCCATGCTGTAGCAGGCGAGTGATAACAGGCTTTAATCCTTTCAAAGCGTGCTGTGGGATGGGATATTGGCATTGAGCGGGGTAAGGGTGATTAAGTTTTAATGAGCTGATAAGGGGTGCATGATCAGTCACCAAGGAGGGAGTAGAGGTGTTAAGGTGGGGGAATACAAGAGGAGGACACAAAGGAGGCTTTGGATTGGGAAGAAGGGCAGCAATGAGATGCAGCTGTAGTCCAGGAACAGTCAGGGAAGCAGATAATTTGGTTAAAATATCTTGGCCTAATAAGGGAACTGGGCAGGTGGGGATAACTAAAAAAGAGTGCATAAAAGAGTATTGTCTAAGTTGGCACCAGAGTTGGGGAGTTTTAAGAGGTTTAGAGGCCTGGCCATCAATACCCACAACAGTTATGGAGGCAAGGGAAACAGGCCCTTGAAAAGAAGGTAATGTGGAGTGGGTAGCCTCCATATTGATTAAGAAGGGGACGGACTTATCTTCCACTGTGAGAGTTACCCGAAGTTCGGCGTCCGTGATGGTCTACGGGGCTTCCGAGGCGATTGAGCAGCGTCAGTCTTCAGCCGCTAAGCTGAGAAGGAGTCAGTCAGAGAGCCTTGGACCAGAGTTCCAGGGGCTCTGGGAGTGGCTGCCAGGTGAGTTGAACAGTCCTATTTCTAGTGGGGTCCTGCACAGATGGGGGAATCCTGGGCTGCAGGCATTCCTTGGCCTGGTGGTCAGATTTCTGGCACTTGTAGCAAGCTCCTGGGGGAGGAGGTTCTGGAGGAATGCCTGGCCGCTGCGGTTCAGGCGTTTGGAAGTTCTTGTGTGCTGGAGATGTGGCTGGGGTTTGTCTCACCATGGAGGCAAGGAATTGCAACTTTTTTCTATTATTGTACACTTTGAAGGCGAGGTTAATTAAATCTTGTTGTGGGGTTTGAGTGCCGGAATTTAATTTTTGGAGTTTTATTTAATGTCGGGAGCAGATTGGGTAATAAAATGTATATTGAGAATAAGACAGCCTTTTGACCTTTTAGGGTCTAGGGCTGTAAAGTGTCTCAGGGTTGCTGCCAAACGAGTCATGAACTGGGCTGGATTTTTATATTTGAAGAAAAAGAGCCTAAACACTATCTGATTTGGGATAAAGAAAAAGGAGCATTAACCTTGACTTGCCTTTAGTTCCAGCCACCTTTTTAAGAGTAAATTGCTGGGCAGGTGGGGGAGGGCTAGTCACGGGATGAAACTGTGAGCTGGACCAGGTGTGAGGAGGGAGGTGATAAAAAGATTATAGGGTGGAGGAGCAGAGGCTGAGGAAGAATTGGGACCTAGCTCGGCCTGGTGAGGAGCAGCCTGGGGAGGAAGGGAGAGGTCAGATGGGTTTGTGGAAAAGGAAGATTAGAAAGACTCAGCGATGCTTGGGGTTGGGACTGAAGGGACAGGTGGGAGGGAAACCAGAAAAGCGGGACTTGCCGCTAAGGGTGAAGGACCAAGGCAGGCATCCCTGAGTGGTCTGACACCTCTGAAACCTGGGTGAATAATCAGAGAGGCGTCCCTGCAATGATTAAACACCAAGGGAAAGCTGCCTTCCCTAGTCCGCGACCGGCGCCGGAGTTTTGGGTCCACGGATAAAACGTGTCTCGTTTGTCTCTACCAGAAAATGAAAGGAAATGAAATTAAAAGAAGGGAGAGATTGAAGTGTGGTGCCAAGATTGAAAGGAGAAAGAGGTTGAGGGATAGTGACGGAGGTTGGAGAAGAGAGTAAAAAGAGGCTGCTTACTGGATTTGAAATTGGTGAGATGTTTCTTGGGCTGGTCAGTCTGGGGACCTGAGGTCGTAGGTGGATCTTTCTCATGGAGCAAAGAGCAGGAGGACAGGGGATTGATCTCCCAAGGAAGGTCCCCTGATCCAAGTCACGGCACCAAATTTCATGTGCGTCTGTGTGAAGAGACCACCAAACAGGCTTTGTGTGAGCAACATGGCTGTTTATTTCACCTGGGTGCAGGCGGGCTGAGTCTGAAAAGAGAGTCAGGGAAGGGAGATAAGGGTGGGGCCATTTTATAGGATTTGGGTGGATAAAGGAAAATTACAGTCAAAGGGGGTTGTTTTCTGGCAGGCAGAGTGGGGGTCACAAGGTGCTCAGTAGGGGAGCTTTCAAGCCAGGATGAGCCAGGAGAAGGAATTTCACAAGACAGTGTCATCAGTTAAGGCAGGAACAGGCCATTTTCACTTCTTTTGTGGTGAAATGTCATCAGTTAAGGCAGGAACCAGCCACCTGGATGTGTGCATGCAGGTCACAGGGGATATGATGGCTTAGCCTGGGCTCAGAGGCCTGACAGATATGAAGGACTCTATAGCTGGAATTGATCATTATCACACACACACACTACTTATCTATATCTCCACACACGTACTTGTTTCCGTATACTACATAACTATTTTAGTTGAAGAAACAGGAAAGACTTTTAAGCATATTGTTCAAATCATATACAGTAAGACTTTAATTTTCTGGTATGGTTTAGAAATGGAGTATGATAATTAGATTATATGGATATTAAAGAGATAATTATAAAAATCTTCCAATAATTATGATTGACAATCATAATTGTCTTATCATACTTAAGTTCTGAGGAATCTAATATAATTGATGATTAAATATCTGGGAAGGCCTTAGCGTCATGATAATGAATATGAGTTGGATCATACTGAAGAAATAAAATAGTGTTTGTTGTTGTAGCTGTGATTTTTCTCACTTCTTGCTCCTAAAATTGTAATAGTTATATATATATACACACATATATAAAACTATTATATATAACTATTGTGTTATATATTATATAATATATATATATGCATATATTTCAATGGGGCTTGATAGAGTAGATTTACTAATTCCTGTACCCCTGTTTATCATAAGCTGGAAAGTGAAAGGGAGAAATAGACACTCCATCTAAAATTAAAGAGAACACAGAGAAAGGAAGTTTAACATAAAATTATTCCAAGAATATATACTGTAATGGATACAGCACTGCCTCTGAGCTCACCTTGATTTGGGTTTGAATTCAAGACGCAAATTCCTAACCGAACTTGTTCCTACACTGTTAAGCAGTGAAAATTCCTATATCATGAGATGGTCATGAGGGTTAAATAAAATAATGATTGTGAAACTCTTAGCACAGTGTTTATTACATATACATTTTAAGTTTTTATTCCCATTTTATGCATGAAATAGCGTATATTTAATAAGCATTCAATAAACCTTAGTTATACATAAAATTTGCCTTTAATATGTATTCTTGCCACATATTCCTTAGAATAGCTGTATCTTGGAGAGAAGCTTCACTCTTGGAAAAGGAATCTCTCACATACAAATTCCTAGTACTATTGGAACCTAACTTACTCCATTAACTTCAAGGGGGAAAGGGACTCCTCTATAAAGATAAGCAACATTACAGCACAACCTTCAAGCTTCAGGCTCAACAGGCACCATAGTTCTGAGAAAGAAGGGCGCTGAAGAGAAATGCAACAAGTGAGAGGGCTTAATTAGCTCTGGTAGAAAATTAGATGCTAATTATCTGCTCCTGCCAACCCAAGGGGCTTGCATTCTCCATTTCTTATCAGATGGTCCCTTGGCTCCAATTTCTTTGGGGAAAGAATCTTGATGCTGATAACATTCTCACACCACAAGGAAGGTTACTGCACAGAATCCCAGAGTTTGGTGCAGAGTTGGCTCAATTTCCTATTGCGAAGTAAGCAAAGTCTTTTAACTTCCTGAATGTCAGCTGTTCTGCTTCAGTCCTCCTCAGGGATATCCTGACCCCTTCCAATACAATCTCTAACCTCTACACTGACCTTGCCCTAGAGACCCCTTGATTAATTACCAACTCCCAAATAGGTATATATATATGTATACATATGAAAAAATTCCAGGCTTCTCATAGTTTGACATGCTGTGGTGAGAATTCAACCATAACCACAAAAATCTTGCACACATTGTGAACACTTCTGGGTTTATGGATTCTCTACTCATTTGTCTACTTTAGGTCATATTAAAAACATACATAGTAAACTTCATATGCCCATCATATTCTCCCCACCTGTATCTCCTTTTTAAAGATCTGCCTATATACTGCCTGGAAAGAGCAAATTTACATAATAAATTCTCCTGTTCTCAGGACATTCTTTTTTTGAGATGGAGTCTCACTCTGTCACCCAGGCTGGACTGCAGCAGCCTGATCTTGGCTCACTGCAATCTCTGCCTCCTGGGTTCACGCAATTCTCCTGCCTCGGCCTCTAGAGTAGCTGGGATTACAGGGGCTCGTCACCACGCCTGGATAATTTTTTTTTTTTTTTAATTTTAATAGAGATGTGGTTTCACCATGTTGGCCAGACTGGTCTCGAACCCCTGACCTCAAGTGATCTACCCACCTTGGTCTCCCAAAGTGTGTTGAGATTACAGGCATGAGCCACCGCACCTGGTCTCTCAGGACATTCTTGATGGAAGCAGGGAGAATCTTCTATGTAATCAGGGTGATATTTTAAAATACATTGTTGTGAATGTCGCTTTCACATTTCTTTCAATGGACATGATACCCTCCCTGGTGAGCCCAGTAGGGTTGAGTTGAGGGTTGGGAATTAAATTGTCATATTAATATTCACAATAAAAAGAGAAATAGTTAATGTTTTTCTTCTGACACTAAAATATGATTTTGCAGCAAAACCCAAAGCTTGGATTCTGAGTAAGAAGATAATTTTCTAGTTCATTTGAGCATATCAAAGAATGAGTAGATATCCAATAAGAGTTTATTTCTTAGTAGAATGAAGATACTCTTTGTCTATGATTACTGGATTGCATTTTGCTATTGAAAGGTAGGAGAAGAATACAAAGGAGAGAAATTCTTGAAGCCCATCCCTTCTGGGCAGTAGGATGACAGGGAGAGTAAACATTGCCAGGCAAGAGTGAAAGAAAAAAGACTCATGGGTTCTAATCTCTAGGCAACAGGCTTTAGTGTGTGAAGAGAAGGTGTATTGGATAAGCACAGAGAAATGCGTAAGTCTAGGAAGCATTTACTTTCATCCAGTTTGGGACTCTGTATGGCACACTGCAGAATTTAGCAATTCCAGGCAACCATTATTTCAAATGCAGCATGAGCAGGGTCAGAGGAGCTGATTTAAACCCAAGAGAGACTGCAAGACAGCTGGAAAATTTAGGGGCTTGTTTGTTTGTTCGCCCCTTCCCCAGGTGCTCTCTGCTCTCCAAAATATTAAGGTTGCTTTGAGAAAAGAGAGGAGAGGTTAGGGCATTAGGCAGGCCTCCAATAGTGGCTACCATAAAGGAAAAACCCAAGAGGTCTCATCTGGAGACACTGGGTTTTAGGTATCATGGGTTTCCTTATTGCTATGGTTTGAACGTTTTTGTCTGCTCCAAAATTCATATTGAAACTTGATCCCCGATGCAAAAATATTAAGAGGTGGGACTTTAAGAAAGTGATCAGGCCACGGCCACAAGAGTTCTGCCATCATGAATAGGATTAATAACCTTATAAAAGGGCTGGAGGAAACTAGCAAGGTCCCTTTCTGTTTTCCCCAGACACCAAATGCCAATACCTTGATCTTGGACTTCCCAGATTTAGAACTATAAGAAATACATTTTTGTTTTTTATAAATTACCCAATGCTGTGGTTTACTCTTTGTCCCCTGCCAAAACTCACGTTGACATTTACTCCCCAATGTGGCAGCATAGAGAGATTGGACCTTTAAGAGGTGATTGGGTCATGAAGGCTCTGGGTGTTAAAACTGGAGGGAGGGAAGAGAATCTGAGTCTTCTTCTCACAAAATCTTGCTATGAGAGGACTGGTCATTATTAACAATACATCATCCTGGAGGACCAGATGTTTTTGGAATAAGACAAGACACATGAAGTCTTGGGTCTACTGTTTCTTAGAGACAGTGTTTCTGATTATAGGCCATAGTTACCTTAAAAAGACCATGTTGATCTTCACAGTCAGCTGAGAATGTAAAAGCATTGGTAGTGATTGCCATGGAGGGATGGCTTTTGAATAGCACACTCCTCATGGGATTGAGGAGCAAGTGAAATAACTGAAAATTCATAACTTCAGAATATTTCAACATGTTTAAGAGCTGAACAAAATCACAAAAAATCTATTTTATTTGCCCATATTTATATTAGTTATATTATTTGTTCAGGGAGTTGGGAAAAGGGAAATTTACAAATTAATGATGAATGTATTTTGTAATTATTCTGGCCAGTGTCTTACCTGAATTAGGCCTTGTTCCAAGACTGATCCTTATTTTTTTATTTTTTTTTTTTTGAGAAGGAGTCTCACTCTGTCGCACAGGCTGGAGTGCGGTGACACCATCTCGGCTCACTGCAAGCTCCGCCTCCCAGCTCATGCCATTCTCCTGCCTTAGCCTCCCGAGTAGCTGAGATTACAGGCACCTGCCACCATGTCTGGCTAATTTTTTGTATTTTTTTTTTTTTTTTTTTTTTTTTTAGTAGAGACAGGGTTTCACCATGTTAGCCAGGATGGTCTCGATCTCCTGACCTCGTGATCCACCCGCCTCGGCCTCCCAAAGTGCTGGGATTACAGGCTTGAGCTACTGCGCCCAGCCCTGTTTTCTTTAAAATATTGTGTACCAAATATTTTACCAGACAGAAGATACTGGTCATATGAACATTGCTGTCTTCTGGTTGTTCTCTGCCCCTGACTAAGAGGTGGGTGCTTGAGATGCAGTACTGGTGAGTTACAGAGGGACAGTAAGAAGCCACATGTTCTTTGTCCTTTGCACATTTGCGTTGAAGTGTGAAAACCCTGGTATATTTGAGCTTACATGGACTAACCAGATCCTCTCTTTCTCTCTTTTTCTTTCTTTATTTCCTTCCTTCCTTCCTTCTTCCCTCCCTCCCTTCCTCCCTCCTTCCCTTTTTTTTTTTTTTTAAGTGACCTTAAAGATGACCTAATCAGGTGCCCTAGTGCACTGGGATAGAAACGAAGGGACATTCAGGAGATTATTGATTAGGAGATGTTCTATCTCCTCATCTCAGGGATTGTATTTCTGACTCACTTGTATTTCTCCTGTATCTTCAGCTTCTCTCTCCTCTATTTAACTCTTAACATAAATATCAAATTCTGAAAGAGGAGGTTCCTGACTCTCAAATAGAGGGAATTATCTAGTAACCCATTATAACCTAATTCTGATTTAATAATCTCATTGACACTCTCTTTTAGCTAAGAAATGTTCTTGTTTGTTCACTTGTTTTACTGTTTCTCCTTGTCTCCTAGAATAGCATCTCCACGAAAAGAGAAACATTATTGCTCATGTACAATATGGGATCTCCAGGACACATAACTGTGCTCAACATATAGCAGGCTCTCAGTAAATATTTGTTAAATCTGTTAAAAATGCATGAGCCAAAAGATCATATAGCCTGAGAAATAAAGACATAGGAAGAGGAGTCTGCTTACCTTCCGATTTCCCTGAGGTCAACTTCTTGTAATTCCATTCATTAATATTTCTCTCTGCTCTTAATTTTGTCTGGTGTTCCCCGTCTTCCAATCAAATAATGGATGAGCTAGCACTTGCCTTTCCTAAACCTCAGTTTCTTTATTTTTAGAAATAGAGAGGACTATCTATTATTACCAGAAGATACTATCTAGGAGGAATAAAATTAAAATGGCTAACATGTATATGTAAGGATATTTTAAACTACATGCTGCACACATTTAAAGACATTTTTACAGAATTACTAGATTTTCGATTCGTGAAGGAACTTTCAAGCCTTTTATTTTACAAAGGAGGAAGAATTGATCCAGAGATCTTATATTACCTCACCATGGTTACAAAAATTGTGTGGTTTCCTGACTCCAGATTCTGTCTTTGGTTCGCTATTCAAAACTGCCTCCTCCAAGTCTTACCAAGTGTTTTAACCTTAGGAGTGACTTGCTCAAAGCAGTACACCCAGCATGCTGCGGAGTCTTTTGACTCCCTAATTTAGCACTTTTTTATATTACATCTTCCTGCCTCCCATTCTTATTGAATTGTAATGAGATGTATTCTATTTTAATTAGTATGTTAATGTTTAGTGTTGGTGTCAGCCTGACCTTGTATGTGTTTGTCTTTGCTGCTCTGTTTCTATTTAAACTACAAGCTCTTGGGAAGGGAAAGAAATGCCAATTTAACCACTCCACTGCCTTGTGATCCTGAAGACTTTAACAAAGACTATTTGGTGATGATAATGATGAGAGACTATATATAATAATATTCCCCTTTCTCTCTAGAGGCCTGCATGGTTGCTTTAGTTTGCATTTGGAATTCTCTCATTATTGTTTGAAAAATAGGTACTTTAGGATTCTTCTAAAGGCCCAAAAATGGAAGCAATATTTTCCATTAATAATTTTTCTCACTAAAATTCTGAATTTTCCTCATATTTGCAAAGGAAAAGAAATGTGTGAAACCCAGAGATAAAGGGTAGACTGGAGCTGTCATTTATATGTTTATATATTTTCTAGAACACTGCTGAGCACAGCAATATAAATGGTAAATGCAACATTTCTTTTGCAGGAGAGCAGGTGGCACTTGAGGCAGGGGAATTGAAAGGATGTGGGATATGTGAGAAAGAAAAACAACAGAAAAATGGAAGCTAAGGAGGCAGCTGGATACAATACCTAATACATTTTTTTTAACAAAAATACAGAACTTCTGTAATTGGGTATAAGTTAGAGTTGCCAAGTTCCCATAGGTCGCTTAACAGAATTAGAAATAGGACTGCATAGTGGTTAGGTTCTTGAGCCAAACTACATAGATTGGCATTCTGGCACCAGCACTTCCTTCCTATTGAAAAGTATTGTAATATTAATTAAATAAAATAATACATGCAAACCATTTTAAACAGTGCTTTTCCTGTAGCAGGCAATCAATAAGTTTGTTATTACTAGTCTATTTATATTTAAGGCTTCATTCTTATGAGCAGAGTGAAGGGGTTGTTCCCAACTTGAAGACAGAGTGATTACAGAATTTGGGAGGTCAAACACTGATCTTGCAGACATCAGCCAATAGTGTGGGAGAATTGGATGCTAAAGCCTCCAAAGTTCTCCTTGATAGTAACTGCTTTTCTAAAACTATTCACTTGAATGAATTAAGACATTATGAAATTACAAATGTATAATACAGGATTAAGACATAATCACCCATTAACACACAATCATTAATCCATTTATCATATTAGCTACTGATAGCTTAAGGGACCTGAGGGAATTAGAAAAGACAAAATATGAATGTGTATGGCAGACAGTGGCTAGCTGTTTCCCATATCCACTTCCTTTTCTTCCTGGGCACAAATGCCCCAGACATGCTTCCTGTTAGGTGTAGGCACAGACCAAAGCCCTACTCAGTGGAATGCAATCAGAAGAGATAAAGCCCCTTTCAGGCCCACACCACTCAACATTTCCCATGTGCTGTCCTTCGTGCTTTCTCCTGACTGGATAAATGAGCACGTGGCTCTTGAAAACCACAAGTTGAAGATGGAAACAACTCATGTCAATTATCTCATCTGGAACATTTGTAAAAACAAGAAGCAAACTCCCACCGTGTTTGAACCATTATTCAGTTTTGGGATTTATTTATAACAAAAACTAGCATTAAGCTAACTCATAAGAAACATATATAGGTTTGTACACGTGTAAAGTTTAGAGCAAGGGGAATGATAGGAGATGAGAGGGAGAAGAATTGGAGCAAACAAAATGCAATTCACTGTGGTGCCATTTTCTAAGTAAAAAGCTGAGAAGTTAGAGGGAGCACAGTTTACAAGACTGTTGTCATTTCTGACATTATTTGCAAGTTTGGAGTTCCCCCAAACCACTCATAAGTTCAATAATTAGCAAAGAAAGCCTTACTGAACTCACTGGAAGCTGTTCATTCACAGTAAAGGGTTATCACAGCTAAAGGGTACAGATTAAAATCAGCTAAGAAAAAAGTACCATAGGGGAGAATCCAAGAAAGTCCCAAATGCAGAGAGATCTTCCAGTTGTTCTCTCCTCAGGGAGCCATGGACAGTACTACTTTTCTAGTACTGATGTGTGATAGTGTTGGGGCTCAGCAAAACATACCCTAAACTGAAGCAGCCTTAGAAGCAAATGTTTCTGTCTGAGCTTCTCCTGCCCTCCTGTCTCTCAGTCACGAGAGACTGAGTCTCTTGTGTCTGTGAAAACAATCTCTTATCTATGGAAAGAAAGGTTAACACTGTTTAAACTCATGAATTCAAGTGTGTTTGGTGAGCTTTCCTTTGATAATCTGTGAAATGGGCACACAAACTTCCTTTTTGTTTTAAAGTGTTTTGAAGTAAATTACTGTAACTTGACATTGAAACACTGCTAATTAAATGCAGTAAAGAAAACATTAAAATGCATGTAAGCAAAGGGATAGAGGTTAAAGCCCTCAGCTTCTCAAATAACTGTGAAATTGACTGGAGGTAAGTGACAATATTCCTCTCTTAACTGGCCACTTGACTTCATAATTTTCCTCTTCCTGGCTATGCTATCATGGCTTGGCCTTTTGTGTTTCTTTAGTTGATTCCCCTGTCCCAAGATATAGTTGCTGCAGTCAGGGAGCCTGTATTTATAATGACAGTTGAGTTAGCTCAGGCAGGAATATGCCTTATCAACAGATTCTTTCCACAGAAAGTGTAATGATGATTAATGAACTCGTTTTCCCATAATTCAGAAGTGACTTAGGGTGGCCCCTGTGGTTGTAGGGAGTCCAGCACTGTGGTGATTTGTGTTTGCCCAACACCTTTGACTCAGCCAGTCCCTCAAGACTGAGACTTACATGCTCTTCAAATTAGGGAGGCATTGAGTAATTAACAATACATGGCAGATTTTAACATGGGAGGAAACTGCTTCTCTCAACCAACATTCCTCAACCAAGTTCCTTATAAAAGGCGGTGGGATAAAAATTCCTAATTATTTTTACCACTATCTAGTAATGTTTTAATCTTTAGTTATTTTTACCTATATCTAATAATTTTTAAACCTAATATTTGCAATATATTTGCTATGTACCAGACAGGTGCCAGCAGGTGGTAGATGTGCGTGTGTCATTATATGCTGCTGTGTGATCCAAAGTGATCTAGAAGTAGGAGAATTTTAATCTCAATTACCTAAATAAGACCAAAGATTTGAAAAAATAGATCCCAATATACTAAATTCATATTCAAAAACACTTAAAAAAATTATAGCTTAACTCCTCTGTTTCTCCAAATGAATGTGAAATTATGAAAATACAGATTTTGTTGTTTATATGAACCAGCTATTTTCTTTGAAAACTTTGTGTACTCACCCAGAACATTTAAATATTTAAGACAGGAAAGTACAATTTTCAAATTGTTAAACAGACAAGTGTTAACACAAATAGAAAATAAATACGTGTCAAAGTTTTATTTGAGTCATTAATGAGAGAATAAGCAGCATGCAAGTGATATTTTGGAAAGAATTTTAGAAATGTAGTGTGAAAGAAGTTACATTTTCTGAGACCATCAAATATCTCTCAGGTGTGCTTATTAAAAAATAATCTAGCATAATATTGAAGTCACAAAAATCAACATGTTATTTATTTTCAATTTTGGATAATTTTCCTATGCTTGTTGATTTCTTATCCATTCCCTACTAATAAAAAGTAAACTAATAATTATTCTCAGCAAACATATATCTCAGATACTTGTAGATTTGCCTCCAGATACTAAAAATACAAGTTAAAAGCTCAGGCATATTTGTCAAGGAAAACAAATTAAATTGCTTACAATGTATGAGTTGAAAGAGGGAAAAGTTTAGTTCATTAAATGATAAATGTCAGGTAGGAGATGGGATCCAATTGCAGAGGTAGGGCTCGGATAGGACCAAATTGAGGACTAGCTAAAATAAGAATGGAGCATGGAGCAGAAGTTACTTCCTATAAAACCCACCCACCAGTGTGCCATGTCAGTTTACCATTGCCATGGCAACACCTAGGTGTTACCACTGCTTCCCATGGCAATGACCCTAGGATCCACATGTTACTACCCTTTTCCTAAAAATTTCTGCATAAACTGCCCTTTAATCTACATGTAATTAAAAGTAGGTAGAAATATGGCTAAAACTGCCCTGAGCTGCTACTCCCAGTGCACTGCTCATAGGGTAGCCCTGCTCTGCAGAAGCAGTCACGAAGCTGTAAAACTACAGGTACTATAACACTGCTGCTTCAACAAAGCTGTTTTCTTCTATCCTACCACCAGCTCACCCTTGAATTTGAAATTCCTGGGCAAAGCCAACAACTCTCAAAGGCCAAGCCCTACTTTGGGGTTTCCTGCCCTGTACCAAATGTAGTTGCTATTTCTAAAGAAACATAACCATCAGGTACATTGGCAATAATAAGAAATTGCACATAATAATTTTACCATAAATAACTTTTTAAGATCCTCAGGGTTATTTCCCCCCAAGTGTAAATTTTTTTTTTTTTGAGGGGGTACAGTGTCTCACTCTGTTGCCCAGGCTAGAGTGCAGTGGTGCAATCTTGGCTCACTGCAACCTCCATCTTCTGGTTTCAAGTGATATTCTCATGCCTCAGCCTCCTGAGTAGCTAGGATTACAGGCAGGTGCCACCACACTTGGCTAATTTTTTTGTATTTTTAGTAGAGATGGGGTTTCACCATGTTGGCCAGGCTGGATTCAAACTCCTGACCTCAGGTCATCTGCCCACCTTGGCCTCCCAAAGTGCTGGGATTTCAGGCATGAGCCACCACACCTGGCAGAAAATTTTTTTTAAGATTTTATTTTCCCCCATCTTTCTACACAGCACTTGAAATGTCACACATCTCCAGAACATGGAAGGAAGGAGGGAGGGAGGGAAGGAAGGAAGGGAGGGAGGGAGGGAGGGAGGGAGGTAAGGGAGGGAGGGATTCAAATCAAACCATCACACTTAATATTTAGTTTGGATCCTCATCATCTTGGCATGCTCTTGTTTATTTCCCCAAAGCACCTTTTTCTCACATGATAATTATATTTTGATTAAAAATACAAATTACAGATGAAATTTCTTATTTCATTAAATGATAAAGTTTTTCCTCCTTTGTACACTCTGCATCCTCAAAACCCTTGTCTGTCCCTTATCTTTTCAGAGCATCATTGGCACTATTTGTATTATAGTTCACAAGCCACTGCAAATTAACTTATCTGATATGCCACCATTCACCAACAGTTTTAGGTTTCAGAGACAAGGACATTACATTATTCTCAGGTAAATATTATGCAGGGCCAAGTTTGTCTTTCCTGGTTGGAATCAGTAACATGACTGTTCTAGAAGCACGATGAGTTTTTAACTAAATGCAGGGGCTAAAAAAGCTAAGCACAGAAAGACACTACAAGAAACACAAAATTAGCCTGGGATTTTGTGAGTAAGGGCCATGAATTGAGTACATTTGTAGAATGATAACATTGGGTGAGTTTGAGCCTGGCTTCGTAGTTATTTTCAGGTTCAGTGGAAAATCTTCAAGAGGTGGGCATTCTTGTGAGCCAGCAACTTCATTCTGATATCTTCAACAAGGAAAAAAAATCCACGAACACCTGGAATTATACAACTGATGTTTCTAGAATGCAAGGAGTACAATTTATTTGTGATTTGAGGTGTTCCTGTTTAAAGTTCTTAGGAGAGAAATTTTGTAGCTGTGCTTAATGAAGGCATATTTTGAACTCAAGTTTTGCTTTATAATTGTGTTATATACTTATCAGTAAGAATCTGAAGGAATTAAAGTTAGAGGGTGCCAATGATTATGACACTCAGAGAAAGTAAATAAGGGATAACTGTATTAAGCATCTAAACCAAGGTGTTCCTTGAGAAGGGACAGTCTTTGAAGCTATCTACTTGAGAAGAAAGGTCTCAGTTTGGAGACAGGAAGATCCCTTATCACAAATCTTGCTAACCATAAAGTATCAGGTCAATGATACCAAGCACAGTTCTTTGGAGGCTGAATAATTGATTCCAAAGCACATGGTTATAAACATCCTAGAGCTTAGAGGAGTTGATTCTAATACAGTCTAATATTAAGCTCCTGTTTCTGGTAGCAAAGACACCAAGACAATTAATAACCTCGTATTAGATATTAGCAGCAGAGGAGGTGGCTATTTTAAAAGTCTTAACTGTTATGATTACAGAAAAATATAGTTCAAAGGGGAATGAATAAAAGTGGAAACCTACCTTCATTAAGATATTTAGGGGCTGGAGTAATGTTTCATTCTTACTAGCCTTGTATACTCGGGCCAGAATGGAGTAGGAAGTTGGTCAAAAAGTAAAGTTAATTGATTCATAAATTAATAAATTCATTTTGCATTTACTGCCCTCCTCTTGCTCATAGCACCAAGAACTTGGGTCATGGTTCAGCATATAGTAGACTGCAAGTATTAGCTCATATTTATTAAGTGCTTCTTAAATGTTAAATGAAAAGCTAAATAAAGTCTTTGCAGTTATCATGTCATTTAATTTTCATAAAACTTCAAGTAGTTAACCTATTATCAGGACTCCCATTTTGTAGATAAGCAAATTGGAAGTTAAACAGTTTAGGTTACAGGTAAGTGGGAGACCCATGACACACACAGGTCTTGGTATTTATTTGTTCTGATACAGAATGACAGACTGGTAGGTTGATTAATTATAAAACTTAAAAGAAATGCCTTATTTCAAAGGTTATTGTCTGAGTCAGCTCAGTATCTGCTTATAAGCAAAATGCTCTTAGAATAGCAGGGGAACCTAAAATCTAGGTATGAGTGTTTATTGGTGTTCTTCGTGCTCTGCTTATTCATTCCTTCAACCTCCTATCTAACTTTTAGCAATTCTAGGCTCCAGGTAGCTGGCCATAAAACTGATATTCACTAACTCTTGGTTGCTTTATTTAATTTGGCTTCTTTTTATTTATTACATAGATTTATTTTATGAATAATTTGCAAGACGCTTTGTTTTGTTTTAGTTTTAGTTTAGGTTCAGGGGTACATGGGCAGGTTTGATATATAGGTAAATTTCATGTCACAGGAGCTTGATATCAAATTATTTCATCACCCAGGTAGTAAGCATAGGACCCAATAGGCAGTTTTTTGATCCTTACCCTCCTCCCACCCTCCACACTCAACCAGACCCAGTATCTATTGTTCTCTTCTTCGTGTCCATGTGTACTCAATGTTTAGCTCCCACTTCTGAGAACAACCAGTATTTCATTTTCTGTTCCTGCATTAGTTCACTTAGGATAAGGTCTCCAGTTCCATCCGTGTTGCCGCAAAGGACATGATCGTATTCTTTTTTTTTTATGGCTGCACAGTATTTCATGGTGTATATGGAACACATTTTTTTCTTTTTATATTTTTAAAGCCCATTAGAGATAAGAGATTTCTTCATATCAAATATGTTAGGTTTCAAACATTTAGAAAGGTACAGTAAATCCATAATAGGCAAACATGTACAAAACAAAGGTTGTAAGGTCAAATGCTACAGAATGAACACCTTGGGCATCTTCACTGATTGCTTCACCCCAGGGGCCAGGAGGACCATTATCTAAATTTGTTTTATCATTTTATTCACATTTTATTATTTTTATCATTTGCTTCACATTTTATTATTTTTAAATTTTTATTTATTTATTTATTTAACTATTATTTTAGGTTCAGGGGTACCTGTGCACATTTGTTATATAGATAAGTTGCATGTCATGGGGTTTGGTGTATAGATTATTTTCTCATGCAGGTAATAAGCATAGTACTTGATTTGTTTTTGATCCTAACCCTCAAGTAGGCTCCAGTTTGTTGTTCCCTTCTTGGTGTTCATATGTACTCAAACTTTACCTCCCACTTATATGTGAGAACATGTAGTATTTGGTTCTCTGTTCCTGCATGAGTTTGCTTAGGATAATGGGCTCCAGCTCCATCCATGTTGCTGCAAAGGACATGATCTTATTCTTTTTTTATGGCTGCATAGTATTCTGTAGTGTATATGTACCACTTTTTTAACCCAGTCTACTGTTGATAGATATTTAGGTTGATTGCATGTATTTGCTTTTGTGGATAGTGCTGTGATGAACCTGTGCTTGCATGTGTCTTTAGGGTAAAATTACTTATATTCCTTTGGTATATACCCAAAAATAGGATTGCTGGGTCACATGGTAATTCTGTTTTAACTTATTTGAGAAATTGCCATACTGCTTTCCACAGTGGATGAACTAATTTACATTTCTACCAGCTGTGACTAAGTGTTTCCTTTTCCCGACAATCTCACCAGCATCTTTTATTTTTTGACTTTTTAATGATAGTCATTCTGACGGTGTGAGATAATATCTCATTATAGTTTTGATTTGCATTTCTCTAATTATTAGTGATGTTGAGCATTTTTTTTCTATACAAGTTGGCTCTGTGTATGTCCTTTGAAAAATGTCTTTTCATGTACTTTGCCCACTTTTTAATGAGGTTGTTTGACTTTTGCTTGCAAATTTTTTAAGTTTCTTACAGATTCTGGGTATTAGACCTTTCTTGGATGTATAATTTCAGAATATTTTCTCCCATTCTGTAGGTTGTCTGTTTATTGACAGTTCCTTTTGCTGTGCAGAAACTGTTTAGGTAAATTAGGTTCTGTTCATCAATTGTTCTTTCTGTTGCAATTGCTTTTGGCATTTTTATCCTGAAATCTTTGCCAGGTCCTATGATCAGAATTCTATTTTCTAGATTATGTTCCATGGTTTTTATAGTTTTAAATCTAACATTTAAGTCTTTAATCCATCTTGTGTTGATTTTTATTTATGGCGTAAGGAAGGGAACCCACTATTATTGTGTGCTTATCTAAGTCTATTCATAGGTCTCTAAGAGCTTGTTTTATGAATCTGGGTTCTCCTGTGTTGGGTGCATATATACTTAGAATAGTTAAGTCCTCTTGTTGAACTGAACCCTTGTCCATCATATAATGCCCTATTTTGTCTTTAAAAAAATCATTGTTGGTTTTCAATCAGTTTTGTCTGGAATTAGAATAGTAACCCTTGTTTTTTTGTTTTTCATTTGCTTAGTAGATTTTTCTCCATCCCTTTACTTTTTCACCTATAGGTGTCATTGCATGTGAGATGGGTCTCTTGAAGACAGTGTACAGTTCAGTCTTGGTTTTTTATCCAGCTTGCCTCTCTGCGCCTTTTAATTGGGGCATATAGCCCATTTGCATTCAACATTGACATTGATATGTGTGGATTTGATCCTATCCTTATGTTGTTAGCTTGATTGTATAGTTGTTTTATAGCGTCACTGGTTTATGCACTTAAGTGTGTTTTTGTGGTGGCCAATAACTCTTTTATTTACATATTTAGCACTCTTTAAGTACCTCTTATAAAGCAAGTTTGGTGGTAATAAATTCTCTTAGTATTTACTTGTCTGAAAAGGATCTTATTTCTCCTTCACTTATGAAACTTAGTTTAGCTGGATATGAAATTCTTGGTTGAAATTTCTTTTAAGAATGCTTAGTATAGGCTTCAAGTTTCTTCTGGCTTGTAGAGTTTCCAGCTGAAAGATCTGGGGTTTCCTTTGTAGGTGACCTGCTCCTTCTCTCTAGCTGACTTAAAGTTGACCTTGGAGAATCTGATGACTATGTTTCTTGGGAATGGTCATGCTATGGGTTCTCAGGGGTTCTCTTCATGTCCTGAATTTAAATGTTGACCTCTCTAGTGCAGTTGGAGAAATTTTCATGTACAGCATCCTCAGATATGTTTTCCAAGTTACTTGCTTTCTCTCTCTCTTCAAGGACACCAGCAAGTCATAGATATGGTCTCTTTATGTAATCCCATATTTCTCAAAGATTTTGTTTATTTTTTCATATTACATTTTCTCTGTGTTTGTCTGACTGAGTCGATTTGAAGAATTGGTCTTCAGGTTCTGAGATTCTTTCCTCAGCTTGGTCTATTCTGCTGTTAATACTTATGACTTTATTCTGAAATTCTTGTAGTGAGCTTTTCAACTCTATCAGATCATTTTGGTTCTTTCTTTTTTTTTTTTTTTTTGAGACGGAGTCTCGCTCTGTTGCCCAGGCTGGAGTGCAGTGGCGTAATCTTGGCTCACTGCAAGCTCCGCCTCCCGGGTTCACGCCATTCTCCTGCCTCAGCCTCTCCGAGTAGCTGGGACTACAGGCGCCTGCCACCACGCCCGGGTAATTTTTTGTATTTTTTTAGTAGAGACGGGGTTTCACCGTGGTCTCGATCTCCTGACCTGGTGATTCGCCCGCCTCGGCCTCCCAAAGGGCTGGGATTACAAGCGTGAGCCACCGCGTCCAGCCTTGGTTCTTTCTTAAAATGGTTATTTCATCTTTCAGCTCCTGTATCATTTTACTGGATTCCTTAGATTCCATGGATTGATTTTCAACTTTCTCCTTTCAATTATCTTTGATCTTATCTAGATTCTGAATTCTACACCTATCATTTCAGCCATTTCATCCTGGTTAAGGATTATTGCTGGAGAACTAGTGTGATCATTTGGAGGTAAGAAGACACTGTGGCTTTTCAAGTTGCCAGAGTTCTTGCACTGGTTTTTTCTCACCTGTGTGGGCTGATGTTCCTCTAATCTTTGAAGTTTCTGTCCTTTGGATGTAGTTTTTTGCTTTTATATTCTTTGTTGCCCTTGAGAGTTTGATTGTGGCGTAAGATGTGTTCAGTAAATGGGCTTGCTTTCTAGAATTTTTTAAGGATCCAAGGCTCAACTCAGCACTCCTGGGTTATGTGTTCCAGCCCTGGTGGGCTGGTATCGGGCCTCTGGCATTGTTCTCTGGATCCTCAAGGTTAAGAACCTGCTGTGCTGGAGGGGCCAAGGTCTTTCTAGTCTGCTGGTAACAACACTCTGATGGGGGGGGGGGGGCAGCCAAAGCACTTCAGTGAGTTTGTGGCAGCAGGATATGTGCTCAATTGCATGTGCCAGCAGCAACAGCTATTTGTTGGGGTCCCTGCATGTTAGTAGGGGTGGGGTGCCAGCAGAGTCAGGGCAGCAGTGTCTGTGCATGCTCTCACACCAGTGGTGGTGGGGTGCACACTTGTGCATACCAGAAGGAGAGAGGAGGCAAAGCCCACTCGTGTGTGCATGCCAGCAACGCTGTAGCAGGGAGGCCATGGGTAAGTGAATGCTGCCAAAGCAGTGTAGGGAGTCTGTGGTGGGGGAGGCTGTGGATGGGTGGGCCCATGTCAACAGATGTTGATCTGCTGGAGCTCTCCAATAGTTAGGCAGGTCCTCCTGGCAACAGAGCTATGATAATGGTCCTAAGGAAGCACCATGGTTGGGCTTCCAAGGCTGTGCTGCAAGCAAGTGCAGCCAGAATGGGGCCCGAGGAGTGGTCAGCAGACGGGGTGGCACTAAGATTGAACTGGTCTTGTCTCATGGGGAAGGCCACCCTGCTTTGTCCAGGACTGACGGTCAGCAAAAGACAGACACGTCTAGAGGATTGTGGTAAACTTTGAGGGATGAACATTCAAGGTCAGTCTCCACTGTAGCCTTTCCCACCCCAAACCCTCTGGTCTCTCACAAGTTAGAGTCCTGCCCCTGCTACTCTCCAAGCTGCTCTCCCTGCCACCCCAAGTGCCTGTATGGATTGTGGGGCTTCCTGCAGCTAGGATTCCGGAGGTCTGTGTTGAAAGCAGGCCACTTCTTGCCTGTTGAACTTACCCCTACCCCAGGAGCCACTGGGGGCTAGGAACAAGTAAGTCCTTGTGCATGGTAACCATGTGCAGGGTTCTCAGCTTCCTCCCACTTCAGCCCAGTGTCTAAATCCTCCCCCCATCTACTCTCAATGTCTTCCTGCAAGGATCTTCTTGGAATGTACCAAGCTTCCTGATGTCCTTCTCTCTCAGTGGGAGACGTTCTTCCTGGATGCATATTGTTGGCCATCTTGGCTCCAAATACTTTGCATAATTCTTAAAAGACACTTTTTGTCAAAACAAAAACAGTGTGCCCCAAACAATAAGTATGTTATACATATTTCTTTTTCTCATATTTATTCACTCACCTTTGACAAATTTCAGGAACGTTCTATTTGTAAATTCTCACATAAAAGCAACTTTTACCCTCAGTTATCAATCTGTTTTTTATTATACATTGACTCCATATTTGCTAAAATGTTAAAAATTTCCCAGTTCATATTAAACAGTACTGTTTTATTACAGCACATATATTTTTATTAAGAATATTTTAATAATACTAGCAAAAAAAAAACAAAAGTAATTGCATCTTCTAGCAAACATCTTAATTTTAATTTGTATTTCTAATATGTATTATTCCATTCCTTTTCCACATTATAGAAAAGCTTTCTTCTTTAACCAAAATTGCACAGTCTAAGATATTTGTAATAGTTATTATTTTAACGTCATATTACATTATTATAACTCAACTTGTAATTTTAACCTTAACAAAATCACACTATCCTAAAAAAAATGACATTTAATATGATTTTAACTTGATCTCTATTTTCAGAATCATCAAGATGCCAATTTACAACAAAAATTTTATAAGTCATACCTCATAATTTGTTCTTATAGTCTAGAAATGTGAACAGTTTGTAATGCTCAGTGGAGCTGTAGTTGGTAAGTTGCCACCTGGCAAAAGATACAGGACTAGACACAGAGCATAAAATTTAGAGTAACAAAGCTGCTGCCATCTGAAAGATTTCAGTAGAAAATACATCATTAAAAAGTTATTGGAAGACAGTAAGGAATAACTCTGGACTGCTGCAACAAATATATACAATTTTAAAGAGCTGCTAAGGAACAACAATCAAACCCTGAAAACACAGTGCTTAAATTAGAATGCAACAGAAGAAGAAAACAGGTTTAAGCAAGAAATAGAACAATTCAAGGACAATACGAGCCTTATTCATAAATCTTGCAAAAACAAATTGGTTCTGTGACATCAAATAAAAAAGTAAAATATATCTTGATAAACATCACTCAGGGAGTCATTCTGTAGTCCCCTTGCTTTTGATAGAAAAATTTTCTCTCCTTAAGTCTCAATATATTTGTAGCTTTCATTAATGTTTAGAAAAGATATAACTCTCAGACCTTTGTCCCTAATTGTCTTGCTATACTTGATTTAGACTGCTAACTTTGTCAAGAGATTTATAGTCTTGTAACAAATTAGGATTAAACGTAGTCACCAAAACATTGTCAACTAT